>NC_053029.1:23823824-24101799 GCF_016746235.2 Drosophila teissieri | reverse complement strand
GCTCAACACAAACAATTTTGCAATTCCTTTAAGTGATTTTTTTGCAAACAGAAACTTCTGGAAGTCATTCCAATACATAAGTGTCGCTTGCTCTTCGTACTCTTCTATTCATACTTCGATTGGAATAGTGTTAGTGCCATCATAACTGCATACGCTCTCTTCAACGTCGCGAAAACTGATCGCAAAGCGTGGCGTCGACATACTGTCGTTTTCAGTAAATACGTTGCGCCTGGTATTCATCTCGTCTACTCCTTGTACATTTTCATCACTTCTTTCGGCGTTCGTTGCTCTGTTCGGTGTCTGGAATACAACGTTTTCTGCTTCACTGTCTGTTTCATCGTCTGTTTCATCGTCTGTTTCGTCGGCTTCGGTTGACGCCAGTAAACTGTTCTTCTTCAAGTTGCGGAAAATGTGTATATGCAAATCTTCGTCTCTGTACCCTATGCCTAGCACGTTACATATTGCTACAAGGTCAGCCTGCGTCAAATTATCTTCTGCGTATTCCTTCTTTGCACCATATCTCTGGTCATTTTCGGCAAAATCGAAACCAGTAAATTCCCGTAGTCTTTGACTATTCCTTCTGTTTCCTTCACTCTCGAACACAAACTTATGCAGTGCAGCAATGCTCTCCTTCTTACTTGAGCGTAAACTAGCACTTATGAAATTATTTAAACACGCCATTATGGTAAAAAAAAATTGCGACTGTATTTTTTGTTTTACACGTTCAACTTTTGTTTAATATCATCAATTTTGTTCACATTTGCTCAATCCCGGTCGAGCGCCCAAAATGTGGGGTTTTATTATTATAATATAAGTTTTATTTGAATTTTGTAACAAATAATATAGGATATTGAAATTAATCGTCACCGTCGTTGTATTGTTGTCGCTCTCGTAGCCACACAGGCAGAACGCACAACTTCCTTCTTCTCCGAGCAAAAAACAACTCTGTCTCTACCGCTGTCGTAAAGCACTTCGCCCTCGTAGCGTTGCGCTTTTGCTCCTCGTTGATCGTCGTGTTTGGGAATTCGCCATCATCTTCATCTCGTCGTTGTTATCGTCGTTGTCGTTGTCTAGGGATCAGCTGTTTCATACTAGTGAGATTAGGGTAAACAGCCAAAAACCAATCCCACATGTATTACAACTTTTATATCTTAGATTAAGTCATTAATTTCGATTTCTTAAATCCGTTTGGGTATACCGTCGTGAGCTACGATATATGATACGACTCTTGTTAAATTTTAACTTTTGAATTAAACCATGGAAGCTTAAGCCGATTATTTTCTAAACTCAGCAGATGTCGCGACCGTGACGGGGTGCAAAAGTGATCAGTAGAGCTTCGTTATAGCGGAAAATAATCGTAGGTAGGGTGGGCAATTCGCGAGGCACTTAGCATCTTCCTTCTCTCTTTTTTTACCCGTTACCGTTACCAGAGTAAAAGGGTATACTAGATTCGTCGAAAAGTATGTAACAGGCAGAGGGAAGCGTTTCCGACCATATATATAGTATATATATTCTTGGTCAGAATCAATAGCCGAGTCGATCTGGCCATGTCCGTCTGTCTGTCCGTATGAATGTCGAAATCTCAGGAACAATTAAAGCCAGAGATTGAGCATGGGGACTCCAGGGACATAGACGCAGCGCAAGTTTGTCGATTCATGTTGCCACGTCCACTCTAACGCCCACAAACCGCCCAAAACTGCTACGCCCACGTTTATGAAAAATGTTTGTCCGAATTTACGGCTCCCCTTGTCCGGTTTTGTTAACTAGCTGTCGATCGTATGCCCGCTCAATTCTTGACTTAAATTAATAATATGCAAGCAAGGCCACCCCCCCCAAGCGACGAGCTAGAGCCGGACCCTATAGCGTGCACCGCCAATGCAGATCCTGTAAATCTTCGTCGTGTCGCACTGTTGCAAACCTGTATTGCCAACTTAAAGTTCTATACCTCGAAAAAAAAACACACTTAATTACCTCAGATAAACTCTTTGCTTTAAAAAAAATGGTAACTGTGTATATTGGACGTATAGATCTTTTAAACGCAATTTAAAAATCAAAGAAATAAGATAAAATACACCTTTTTATAGCCGTTACTCGTAGAGTAAAAGGGTATACTAGATTCGTTGAAAAGTATGTAACAGACAGAAGGAAGCGTTTCCGGCCTTACAAAAATATATATTATTTTTGATCAGGATCAATAGCCGAGTCGATCTGGCCATGTCTGCCTGTCCGTCCGTCTGTCCGTCATTCCGTTTTTAATTTCTTTGTGGGTCTTTCAAATTATCGATTTGCTTAAAAACTTGTTACCACGCCTACCCTAACGCCCACAAATCGCTTAAAACTGCCACGCCCACACTTTGAAAAATGTTTTGATATCTTTTCACATTTTTGTTAGTTTTGTAAATTTTTCTCGATTTGCCAAAAAACTTTTTGCCATGCCCACTATTACGTACACTCTAACGCCCACAAGCCGCCAAAGATTTTTAGTGCTAAAAATTCTCCTTTGCACTTCCACTTGGTAAGTAACGGGTATAAGATAACTATAGCGTTTCTGTTGCTAGGTCTCTGTGTATGTCTTCGTTCGCTCCAGTGAGAGTTCTCAGAATTGTTGACTGTGCTCGCTGAATAAAGTCTATATTACTTCTGGATGCGTTGCCCCACAGCTCGGAGCCATAAGTCCAGATAGGTTTTAAGACGGAGTTGTATAGAAGAGCTTTGAACTCCAGACTAGGTGGAGAGCGAGCATTTATGAGCCAGTGGAGGTTTTTTGTTTTAAGTTTAAGTTGTATAGTCTTGGCTTTTATATTTTTGCGCCAAGTAAGCCGCCTGTCCAGATGAACAACCAGATGTTACCTCGTCGCACAGTGGCGCCTTAGATACTTTTGGGTTACAAAAATCATAACTCTTCAACCAGTTGAGATATTTTCATAAATGAAAGGTAATTTTAATACTATAATTTTAATGCAATAAAGAAGCTGAAGCACAACAGGGCAGCTGGCGAAGACAACATACCAGCCGAATTGCTTCAAGTTGACACCCAACTAATGGCTGAAACATTGCATCCACACTTCTCACGCATATGGGAAGGCGAGACGGTGCCAGACTCCTGGAAAAACGGAATCATTGTGAAGCTTCCCAAAAAAGGCGACCTTAGTGACTGCAACAACTGGAGAGGGATAACACTGCTCAACACCAGCTACAAGATCTTAGCTACACTTCTGAACGAACGCCTCCAGGAAAAAATTGAGCCAACAATACAAGACGAACAGGCAGGCTTCAGACCACACAGGAGTTGCGCAGACCAGGCAAATACACTACGCATAATAACCGAGGAAGCTGTGGAATGGAGAGCCCCGCTTTACCTCCTGTTCATCGACTTCAAGAAGGCATTCGACTC
This sequence comes from Drosophila teissieri, assembly GCF_016746235.2. Classification (NCBI taxonomy): domain Eukaryota; kingdom Metazoa; phylum Arthropoda; class Insecta; order Diptera; family Drosophilidae; genus Drosophila; species Drosophila teissieri. Next base: position 24,098,405 of record NC_053029.1, on the reverse strand, counting down.
AGTTGAAAGAGCAGCAATATGGCGAGAACTTGCAAGAAAAGGAGTACCTGCAAACCTCATCGCCATCATCAAATCGATGTATGACGATGCCAACCTGGCGGTACTGCACAATGGAAAAACTAGTGCACCTTTCCAGACGAACACCGGAATTCGGCAAGGATGCCCGCTGTCACCACTCCTCTTCAACATCGTAGTCGACGAGTTAATGAGCGAAGTATGCTCTTCCAAGCGCGGAATTTCGTGGAACCTCACCAGACACCTTGAGGACTTGGACTACGCAGACGACATCTGTCTCATATCGCACAGATTCGGCGACATACAGAGGAAAAGTGACGACCTCGTCAAGATAGCCAGCAGCGTAGGGCTCGAGATAAACATAGCGAAAACAAAAGCCAGTCGTCTTGGCAAAGCCCGCTCAGCATTTGGGAGACTATACCGCATATGGAGAGACCGAAAAATCAGCCGACGAACAAAGCTCAGGATCTACAATGCGTGTTTCAATCCATACTGCTATACGGAAGTGAGACATGGCGCGCCACGAAGAAAATAACGCAGAAGCTACAGGCTTTCAGCTACAAATGCCTGAGAGTCATATGTGGGGTATTCTGGCCAAACAGAATAGCCAACACAGAACTGTGGCGCGTTACAGACGAGTCCCCGATTCATATACAAATAAGGAAGAAAAAATGGATGTGGATAGGGCACGCTCTCAGAAGAAACCCGAGTAGCATTGTGAGGATGGCACTAGACTGGAACCCCCAAGGAAGCAGGCGAGTAGGAAGGCCAAGAGCAACCTGGAGAAGAACCGCTCACCAAGAACTAGCCCAAATAAACACTACATGGGAAAGTGCAAAACAGACAGCTCAAAATAGAGTTAGATGGAAAGCTCTCGTAGAAGCCCTAAGTTCCCGAGAGGAATAGAAGGAATTAAAAAAAACAAAAAAAATGTTAATACCTTTCGATTAAGTGGTCATACAGTATGGTGTGATAAATAGAAGATTTTATACACGAAAATTAATGTTTTTGGAGGCAGTTTTCTCAGTTTTTATCCAATTTCGCAGTGGCGGACTAAGGACACTTGAGGCCCGGGGCGGGTTTAAGTCAAGGGCCCCTCACCCTATTGAAACAATTTTTATTTCATTTTTTCACTTCTGCAATTTCGACAAATACTTTTCATTTGTTATCTCTGAATGTTTAATGTTTTAAAAACAAAAAATAAAAACATTTTAAAGAAAAAAATTTGGATTTATTATATTTTGTATTTTGTCAATTGTTTATCTATTTTTACCTTTGTATGCTCATTTTGTTCAAAATAATCATTAAATTTTACTTGTGTGCCCGCCATACAATTTTGTACTGCGCAGAGACTTGTAGCAATTTGCACTAAGCCGCGCGTGTTTTACGCTGAGTTGAAAGTATCTTTTGCCTGGGAAATTCGGGGTGGGACGTGGGGGGACCCGATCTCTTTTGATTCTGATAAAGAACATATTCAAAAACAACACCTTATACTCCAAACCCAGAGAATGGTAAGGAATCGATTTATATTCTCCATCAAAGTTGAAAAATATGTGAAAATTAGTAATTCGGTAAAACAGGTATGCCTGCACGTGCAAAGAATATTATACATTTATTCTACCTTGGTTTTACCGAGGTTTGATGACCCTTTCCATAGAGACCATAACCAAGCCGGTGGGTTACATATTTTACCTAAAAATCGACCGCAAAGTCAGAAATTTCTACAAAAAATACCTGTTTTTTTTTGCAACTTTGAACACTTGTAACTTCTAAAATACTGACTCGATTTGAATTATTTTTTGGATTCAACCCTTTTGAACTATTACCTGTCGAATGCGAACGCAACGATCCGTTTTCATCAAAAATTTGAATTTAGTATAGCATTTGTATCTAATGCGCCACTGTGCGTCGGCTTGTGGAATTCATATGTTATTCAGGATCAGTGGTGGGCATGTTTGTTTGTTTAAGGTAAAGATCGTTATCGAATCGATACAGGATTGGACCTAGAACACTGCCATGTGGCACTCCAGCTTCGGGTGCTTCTTATTGCAAACACTCTGTTGTATAGGTACGACTTCAGTAGCTTCAATATTAAATGCTTAATATTAATAAATTATGGGTAATGATTAATATTAATAGGAGGAATAAAAATAGGCCTGCTGATGCTAACCTGGGAGTTCGTTGTTAACTACTCCCCCCTTAAATTAGACGCCGTCCTCGGTGACAGCCAATTCGTCAATGGATTTTTGCAACTGGGATGCCTCCCGTTTGCGCCTGCAGTGTTGTTGCAGCAGGACCAAGCCGCATAACGTGAAGCTGACGGCGACTCCCGCGACGAACCAGATTTTTGGTGCACCTCCCGCGGACACGTCCTCTCTGAGCTCCTGCATCAGCCGCAGGTTGTGCTCGTTCATCCGCTTTAGTAGCGGCAGACTCAGTATTTGATCATGTCCGGTGATTCCAGGGCTCTTATCCACAGCGTAATTGAGGTTCAAATACACTGAGCCGTTGATGACTGCCTTCCGTTCGAAGGTAATAAGGTGGGTCCCTATTACGGTTGTTGTAGGCCCGTCATCGATAGTAATCCTCGTAAATTTCTCGTTGACGATTATTACTCCATCGTCCACGATTGTAAGGGGCTCTAGATTGCTGGGCTGCGTCCGGCATGTAGCCACACCGCCGGCATGTAACTGCCTGGCGCAGGTGTCGTGAACCGCCTTTTTGCAGAACGTGGCCAAGTTGGTAGACGCGCAATCTGAAACTGCTAGGACTCCGTCATCACATTCCGCCAAGACGTTGAAGACGTTCAATTTGTAACATGGTATGGTAGTGAGCAACAGGAAAGAGCAGGACTTTTTTACAAATAAACTTAACTTTAGGATATTGAACAATTACATGGATAAAAATATTAGATTGAAAAATCTTAATCTTAGATACATCCATAAGACTAACTATGGGGACCTCTGTGAGCTGTTCGTCGAAGATAGATTTAAGGTCATTGTGATTAAAAATAACTGGATTTATCATATTGTTTTTAGCGAGTGTGATCGTGAGCATGCAATTTTGTATTTCTGAAATTAGTATTTCTATTCTATTTCTGGCTAAGAGGGTCTCGAAAAGGTGGCCGGCGTCAACCAACCCGTCCCTTTTCTTTTTGAGGATTCTGTTTACTGTGTCTGTGAGTTGGTTAATATGTTTTTGCGTTTCAGTGTTTATTACTACCTGCCTATTGTTTGCCTCTATTAGGGCTGCTTCGTTAGTTTTGATTCTAAAGAGGTCCTCCGCGTCGGGCGTGCCCGCCACGACGTTGAGTGCCGAGCCCAGGAAATCCAGGCTCCTGGCCATTCTACGGTGCACGGTAATTTCATCCAGCATGTTCTGGGCATGGTTGATGTCGACTTCCAGAAGGACTGTGGGAACAGTTCAAGCATTCTGACTGTAGAGTCATATGCTAGAAAACTCAGACAGATTTGTCGAGTGCCTAATCAGGCCATACTGTTCCCATACTAATACATTCCCGTCTAACACCGGGATGTATTTTGCATGCGAGAAGTCGGTGACTCGCGCGCTTGCGGTGGTTAGAAGTATGATGGATATTACGGCAAGCCTGTGGAAATTATAGCAAATGGTGAGTGTTTAATATAAGGGTGAATGTGGCATTTGAAATGCCTATTTGATATTGTCCTTATGGACCACCCTCCCCCTAATGAGAACAGATGTTCCCAGATCTGCTTCCACACGCTCTTCTGAATAAAGCGGAGTCAATTTGTTACCTAACCTTTTGTTGTTACGTAGGTGTACTTTTTCACCTACTTCAAAGATTCGGTTTTGTCTAGAAGGGTTAATTCTGTCCAGGTTAGCTTGTTGTGCCTTGTCAATTCTATCTTTGATTGCCAACATGATCTCGTCATTGCCAGCGTGGATAACCTCCACTGGTCTAAACTTTGTGACCGAATGTAGCAACCTGTTGTATTCTATCGTAGCCCGTGAGATCAATTCCACAGTATCCTCTATTTTTTTTATCAATTTTGAGGCATCTGGCGATTTCTGCCAGTGTACTGAGAAACCTTTCAATTTGGCCATTGGAGCTACTGTGTAGCGGTGGCGCATTGACAACATCGATGCTGTATTGGTTTTTAAGCAACGACGTGATTGTAGTATATGGTTTTGATATTTGGGTAGAAGTTTACCAATTGGTGAATAGGGACTCGTACATCAATGATTGCCCTAGAAACTAAGGGTTGTACGATGGCGAATTTGGACAATTTGTCAATACAGGTTAAGAAGATTTTTCTGTCAGTGGAAAATATGTCGATATGCAACATTTCTCCAACGTATGAAGGTATAGGGGTATTTCCTAATTCCTGTTTCTTAGGATGGCGGTCGTATTTGGCTTTATTGCAGACTTTGCAATTTGCGACCACTTCGCTAGCTAGTTTAGACATATTCGGGAAGTAATAATCCCGGAGGATTTGTTTAGCGTTCTCTTGTGCAGCCCGATGGGCGCGATTGTGCTCGGTGTTAGTGATTTTAAGCTGTTCATTGACGTTGGTAATATCACTGACGAAGGCTTTACAATGCCAAAACTTTGTCGCAGGAAACTCCTGCCTCAAGGCATGTTGAATACGCGCCAGGGTGGGGAAATCACAGTGAATCGCGTTCACGACATTGGCGTTGACAATTTCTTTAACGGATTCTACAAGCGAGTCTTTGTCATTAAAGTTAATGATATGGCGAGTTCTATTTCCGAAGATTATGAAGTCTCGCCGAAGCGGTTGGTTTGCTTCTTCCAAAATGATTTGGTTTCTGAAGCAGTTCAGAGGTTTGTCTGTGGTTTCTATAGTGTACGAAAGGGAAAGCTCACTATGCACCGTGGCTGGATCGGACTGGGCCTCAGCCTCTAAGTTGTTCAGGGGTTGTCGAGATAGCGCGTCCACTACCAGGTTTTGTTTTCCCGGTGTGTAAAATACTTTCCCGTTGTTCTCATCAATAAATGCTTTCCATCGCTTAATCTTAGCGTTGGTGTTTTTCTCGGATACCGCGTATGTGAGGGGCTGGTGATCTGTAAATTTTGAAGTTTGCCTATTGCCCAGACTATCGCCAACAATTCTCTTTCGTTGGTGGCGTAGTTCAGTTCGCAGTCTTTCAGCGTACGAGAGATCATGGTGATGGGCCTCTTGTTCTGGGACAATACCGCGCCTATACCACTGCCTAAAGCGTCGGTGGTTAGGTCAAATGGTAATTTGAAATCGGGGTACGTCAAATTACATCTTCTGATGTTACGCAGGTGATCAAACGCATTACGCTGGGTTTCATCAAATGTAACAGGAACTTTTTTCGACATGTTTTTACTCACTTTACCGTTTTCCCCTTTGAGAATATGAGTGAGAGGCCTGGCAATGGAGACAAAATTCTTCACAAAGCTTCTGTAATAGCTCGCCAGGCCGAGGAAAGACCTAAGGCTAAACAGATTTTTGTGTTCGGGGAACTCTTGTATCGCCCTGACTTTTTCAAGGTCTGTTTTCGTTCCCCCCCTAGTGACTATGAAGCCTAAGAATTCTACGCTTTCTTTAAAGAATTTAGTCTTTTCTCGTGCCACCTTCATGTTGGCCTCGAGCAGTCGCTTAAGCACTATATCGATGTGCTTAACATGTTCGGTTTCGTTTTCTGAAAATATAATGACGTCATCGACATAGACGTAACATATCTTGCCTATTTCTTCCCTCAACACATCATCGATGGCTCTTTGGAATATGCTACCTGCGTTTTTTAATCCGAAAGGTAATCGGCAAAACTCGTATTTCCCTCCGTTAACTGAGGAAGAGGTTTTTTCCCGGTCCTTCTCGGCCAAGTATATCTGGTGATACCCTGACCTTAAGTCTAGGGTAGTAAAGTATCTGGCATTTCCCAAGTTCGCTAAAATCATGGGAATGCTTGGCATAGGGTAGCGGTCAGCAATTGTTTGTTCATTTAGTTTCTCGACCGGCATTACATTTCTTAGCTCCTTTACGGGCTTAAGGTAATTCTGTGCCGCCCCCGTGTCGATAAGTATTTTTAGTGTTCTACCAGCCAACTGTCGTTCGATGAACGGCAGTCGGGAGCGTTCCCTAAAAAATGTAGCAGATCTTTAAGTTCGTCGGAGTCGTTACCTTCTTCAATGCTGGCGACTTCCGCTTCAGCTGTGACGGAATACCCTGACCCTTCCTGCTCGTGGGATTGAGTTATATTATTAACACGCTGGCGTCTTTGTCCCGAATAACGCTGAGATGAATTCCGTCATTTGTTGTTGCTATTATTCTGAGGCTTTCCCCAATTTGTTTCCTGCCTAGATTTGGCTGTCGAAGGTTCGATCTCCATAGGCTGTACTTTGTTATGGTCTACAATTTCGGTGTCCCCGCGCTTCTGCCAAGGGCTGTCCTCTTGGGGCTTGCTTTGGAATTGCTTAGGAATGAAGTGTGGATTTTTATCCTCTCCTTTCCATTGCTTTCCCTGAAATTTATTAGTACGCCTGTTGCCATCGTGCACAAGAGCCTTGTCTTCGATGACCTTCGCGTATGACGCCGCGAATGCACTTCTTTCAATGCTATTTTCAGCCTCCCGCGCAAGCGCTAACGCAGTCGTAAGGTCTTTTGGTTGTGCTGGTAGCACCAGTGCTTTGAGCGGTCTTTTCAGCCCAGCAATAAATGCGTGTAGGGCATCGTCCCTAACCTCCTTATTTAAGATAGTTGCCGTGTCCGCACTATGCGACATAACTATTTTGTTCGTGACGAGCGTGAGTTTCCTCTCGACTTCGTCATAGTATGCCATAAGATCGGCATCACGTTGTTGAACCATCTCGAGATTTTGACGTAATACTCGTAGGGACGTTTTGTCCGCGTATGTGCAGTCCAGCCTAGCCAGAATTGCATCGAAATTTAGCACAGTATTATGTGACGTGAGGAGCGCTCGCGCGTTACCACAAATTTTGTTTTTAATAATTACCACTGCTTCATAGTGGGCCTCGCTACCCTTGTATCTCTTGAATACCTCGTACGCATCTGATGCGGCCTGCCTCCAAGACACGTATTCATCGTGGCTGCCGCTAAAGGTTGGGAGCGATTTCACAATATCTAACTTGACATCACACTTTATGCTGGGGTCCGGCATTACCCTTTCATAAACTTCTACTTGGGGTGCCTGCACAGTTAACGAGCTGACCTGGTTTCTAACTGATTCAATTTCTGCCCGCCAGCGCTGCTCCTGTGCGGTTAGCGCGGCGTTGACGGCATTTGTTATGAGCGCTTGGACCATTTCTGCATTCATTTCTGATGAGTCTGGTTGTCTCATTGCGGGGCAAAATCCGATTTCTTCACTATCGTCACTGTCTACTTCTTGCTTCACTTCCCTATATTCCCAATTCATCGGCCGCAAATGAAGCTGAGTGAATTAATTGGCAGTAATATGGGTGGCGAATAAAGGTAAAATTTGCGTTTCGCGCACCGCTTTTAGTTGGCCAACACTTGTAGCTAAGTCAGGGTCTGGCGACGATGTACAATATTTTAGAGGAGTCACAACACAGTGGGCGAAGTATAACAAATTTGAGAGAAAATATAATAATAAACCCGCAGAATTTTTATGTGTAAAACTTAGCAATCGTTTGCTGGAGTTGCTGCACAGAGAGTGGAGTCACAGAAAATTCGTGAAAACATCACAATAAAAACGCTGAGTTATACATCCCAAGAAAAATTCCAGTTGGGAAATGGTTGGAGCGAAGCACAGGCTTAGCAAACACACAGATACACTGGGCACAAAATTTCTACGTTTCTTTATTTAAAATTAGACACATGCAAATTAAATAAATTCACAGAATACTCCAGGGGAAAGGTGCGGGGCATAATCGCCACACAAAAATGCAAAGAAATATATATATCGGGATTTTACACTGTACGGAATTTTTCTGGCGAGGTATGCAGAACTCACAGGCACACTTTATTTATTCGTTTATTACAGTATCACGACCTGGTGCTATCTTAGTCGCACAGTCACTTACATTTTATGATCTTCAGGGTATGTTCGAAGAGTAGTTGGGCGTCAGTTATTAAGTGGAGTGGGAGGTTGGCAATAATATATCCCTCGCCGTTGTCTCCCAGTGTAGGTAGCCGGTTGGCTGTTGCTGGTTGTCCAGTGGGGGGCCGGTTGGCCGTCCTGTTTCTATGATGAAATAGGATGATTACGTTGGAAGGAGACTGTCCTTCAATACCGCTGGCCTAGAGACTCAGCCGGTATATTTTGTAATAAAAAGGTTTAACGGCTAAGTGCCGGAGTTTCGTTATATGAGCTTGTGCTCTTTATTAATTGAATATAAAATCAGAACTGAACTTAAGAACTAACAAAAGCTCATGCATGACCGGATGCCCGTGGCAGACCGCTGACCATGCACATTTTGCAGAAGTCATACGATCGCTGCTAGCCAATGGGCGCAATATGTTGGCTCAGCTCTCGGGCCAATTAGGGTGGACCCAATTTGGGGTGGACCATACATGAGTGGAGTAATAATTATAATATTAAATGCTTAATATTAATAAATTATGGGTAATATGATTAATATTAATAGGAGGAATAAAAAGAGGCCTGCTGATGCTAACCTGGGAGTTCGTTGTTAACTGATATATTCTTGATCAGGATCAATGCCACTCCCACTCTAACGCCTACAAACCGCCCAAAGCTGCTACGCCCACACTTTTTAAAAATGTTTTGATATTTTTTTATTTTTGTATTAGTCTTATAAATTTCTAACGATTTACCAAAAAACTTTTTTGCCAAGCCCACTCTAACGCCCACAAACCGCCCAAAGCTGCTACGCCCACACTTTTGAAAAATATTTTGATATTTTTTCATTTTTGTATTAGTCTTGTAAATTTCTATCAATTTGCCAAAAAAAATTTTGCCACGCCCACTCTAGCGCCCACAAACCGCCAAAAACTGTCAGTGCTGAAGACTCCTTTGCACTTTTACTAGCTGAGTAACGGGTATCAGATAGTCGGGAAACTCGACTATAGCGTTCTCTCTTGTTTTATAATGAACTGTGTGAGTTCTTGTGTATGCCGTTAAACTCCAATTGCATTCGTAGGGAAGCCATTATGGGAATTTTGAAGATACAAGAAGTTGTATCAGGATATTTTGGTTTTTCATGAGCTCTTGCATAGTTTTTTGCATGAACGTAATGTAGTCATTCATGCTTTGCTGTAGGGATAGTTTCGATGCCACTTTGTTAAGTCTATTGGATATTCTAGGAGTAGTGCTTAGGACAGTTGAGGGTCGTTGAAACATCGGTTGCGAAGAGTAGAAATTGACTTGGTTGTATGTATGTGCTGTGGCAATACGTTTGTTTGGGCGGCTTTTCAAATCTTCGTACCCCACAAAGATTCTGTAGTTTGCAGTATGATTTTTCCCGCAGTTACTGCATTTCTTTACAGACTTATCTTTCTTATTTTTGGGCAGTTAGTGGTAGTATGAGGTATGAGTTCGCTACAGACAACACATATGTACTTAAGGGTGCAGTGTGGCCGTATTCTTGGCAATTATTACACTGAACTGGATTGATACATTTGTGCGGTGATTCCTCAACGGTGATCCTCCGATGTAGCAAGTACTGTAGATTGTATATTGGATGCACTTCATTTTTTTTTAGTGATCTGGTTTGAGTTCTATTTAAAATAGTGTCTGCGGAACTTTGTCTTTGTTTAAAATGTTAAAAGCTGTTTTTGCAGAAAAGTTTTTGACCTTCAGAGCATCAATTATTTCGGCAGGTGTCACTGTTGCTTAAATTCCCTTGCAACTGTAGACGTTTGAAACTTTTTAATTGGTAGGTGTAATAGTTTTTACCAGCTTCATTTAGGTTTTTAGTCACTATACGGTGGTCTGCTTCTGTTTGAATCTGTAGTTTTGTATCATGAATATTTCCTTTTTTAATTTGCTGTCACCAACCAATGCAACGAGTTTATTTACAATTGCGTTTGTACTCTGTTCTTGTATGAATAAAGGTGGACGCCTGGCCTTTTTTGGTTAACTTACCGTTGTTTCGCTGGGTGGTTTGGTCGCAGAATCAGCCAAGATAGCATATCAGTTTTAATTGTTTACTGCAGTTTTCATTGCCGCTGTTGGCTCGATTGATTTTGGGTTGATTACCCGCCTCAATGTTTCGCGTGCTGAGTTTTTTCGTGATTTGGATGTAGTGATCCATGCCAGTCTGCACAGTAGAAATCGTAGTCTGCTTTTGTTTTGGCTCTTCTTTGCGTGCATTATTGTTGTTGCCAATGGTCGGTGTTACTGAATTATTTATAGCTGGCCCAGCGATAATCAGTAAAGCCGCTGACGAAGTTGTTGTTTTCGTAGCAGTGACAGTTGCTAGGGAAGTCACTGCACTTGTTATTGCAGTGTTACAATTCCCCGGAATGCCCGTTTGACGCGGGAGCGGGATAGGAGAGGTGGTCTCTTCGCTCCACGACTTGTGAACCGAAGCAGGCTGAGAGGGAGAGCAAGAACGCCGTCTGTCGTTCGCTGAGGGCAAAAGTTTATTTTTCGAGTAAGTCTTCAACAACAGACGAACAAATTAATGAAGTTGAGAAAATCGTATTGGTCAATCGTCGCATCACCGTTTAAGAAGTTGCTGAGTTCTTCTTGGCCTTTTGAGAACATTTTGTACCACCGATAAACGTTGCTTCGGTCCAAGGTACCTTCTCCGTATGCCACAGTCAACATTCGGAATATTACATAATATTGTATACAGGTTTTTTTATCCATTTTTTTGAATAGGTAAAAATCGAAGACGATCCAAAACACGTGCAAGCAAAGCAGCTGTCAACAATTATGATAACATTTAAAATTACGAAGCTTGTCGGCATATGTGACATACATGAGTACGCCATAAAAAAATCGAAATTCGATAATACGTAACCCGCGAAAAGTTAAAACTCGCGATTCTTTTTGAACACACCTCGTACAAATCTTTCGCGTGGAACACTCCGATACTTTTGCCCTGAGCATTGCCCAGCTCGTATAGCGATTTACCCTTACGCTGCAAAACAACACAGCGCACGCGATTTGTGCCGAGCTTGGCATTATACCCCTCTTCCTTTGTCCAATTCTACCAATTTTAAATTCTACCGGCTAGTTGCAGGGGTTATATGATTTTCCGCTCTTTGATAGGACCAGTCAAGCCGCTGTTGAAATTTTTTTTATCTAATAAGTTTTTTATTTTAATTTTATCCGGTAGGCTTATCTCGGGGTCTGCGAACTGTTGCCTCCTAAATGCCTCAGAACCGGGAAGGCAGAGCCGTGGGTGATCGTTTGCATTCCGAACATGGCATAGTATGGTTCCGTACCGATCGGCTCATGAAAGCCACTGGGGAGGGTACATTCAATTCGGCTGAGTTACAAATCTCAATTTCTTTGATTAGTTGCAATTGTAGCCCGCAGAATTTTAAGCATTGATCGGCTTACCCTTTCAGCGGCATTGGCCTGTGGGGAATAAAGCCCGGTTCTTACATGTTGAATGCCGTATCGGTCCACTAGGTCAGCTCATGTTCGGGAAACAAATTGTTTTCCGTTGATTGTTGGATTGTATGTATTCTGGCACACCAAACGGATGGAAAATGTTTACCTCAAGGAATGTGACTACTTCTGTTGCTACTGTCTGTTTTTTAGGCTTTGGAGCCTCTGTCCGGCTCGTTCAGTCACTCGCTGCTCTCCCATGGGTGGGCGTTTATTCTATATCTGTGACAACCAGCATTGCCAACAACCAAGCATCGGAAGAGCGGCGACGCGACGTTGACACCTAGCGGACACTGATGACAGCTGAGCGGTTGACAGTTGACTCTAGTGCGGACGAACGAGCGGCGCGCGATTGGGTGTTCACCGCCTGCGTCATCGTTTTGAAACAGGACTCCTCTCACTCTAGTGTTAGATGCGTCGCATTGAATGATAAATGGCCTTTTAAAGTCAGGAGTGACAAGCACAGAGACTGCTGCCATGTAGTTACACAGACTCTCAAACGCCTAAACGCCCTCTTCGGATAACTCTAATTTCTTTACACGGTTTTCCTTAAGACAGCCATGAAGAAGGAATGCAGTCTGGGCGTAGTTCTGAATGAATCTCCGGTACCACAAATTCATGCCTAGGGAAATCTCGTATCGCCTGCATCCGTGCGGATGCAATCCCCTCCTACAACGTACCCCAGATATTTGGCCTGACAATAGCTAAACTTACTCTTGCCTACATTGATGGTAAGTTTTCGCATTAGTCAGCAAATTCTCTGTGCGGTGTTGCACAAGTCGAATAGCCTGACGATGAATTGGTAGAGTGGCCTGCCGGGAACTTTAAACGCCGTCTTCTCGCTGCCGCCAAAGATTTTCAGTGCTAAAAATTCTCCTTTGCACTTCCCATTGGTAAGTAACGGGTATAAGATAACTATAGCGTTTCTGTTGCTAGGTCTCTGTGTATGTCTTCGTTCGCTCCAGTGAGAGTTCTCAGAATTGTTGACTGTGCTCGCTGAATAAAGTCTATATTACTTCTGGATGCGTTGCCCCACAGCTCGGAGCCATAAGTCCAGATAGGTTTTAAGACGGAGTTGTATAGAAGAGCTTTGAACTCCAGACTAGGTGGAGAGCGAGCATTTATGAGCCAGTGGAGGTTTTTTGTTTTAAGTTTAAGTTGTATAGTCTTGGCTTTTATATTTTTGCGCCAAGTAAGCCGCCTGTCCAGATGAACAACCAGATGTTACCTCGTCGCACAGTGGCGCCTTAGATACTTTTGGGTTACAAAAATCATAACTCTTCAACCAGTTGAGATATTTTCATAAATGAAAGGTAATTTTAATACTATAATTTTAATGCAATAAAGAAGCTGAAGCACAACAGGGCAGCTGGCGAAGACAACATACCAGCCGAATTGCTTCAAGTTGACACCCAACTAATGGCTGAAACATTGCATCCACACTTCTCACGCATATGGGAAGGCGAGACGGTGCCAGACTCCTGGAAAAACGGAATCATTGTGAAGCTTCCCAAAAAAGGCGACCTTAGTGACTGCAACAACTGGAGAGGGATAACACTGCTCAACACCAGCTACAAGATCTTAGCTACACTTCTGAACGAACGCCTCCAGGAAAAAATTGAGCCAACAATACAAGACGAACAGGCAGGCTTCAGACCACACAGGAGTTGCGCAGACCAGGCAAATACACTACGCATAATAACCGAGGAAGCTGTGGAATGGAGAGCCCCGCTTTACCTCCTGTTCATCGACTTCAAGAAGGCATTCGACTCAGTTGAAAGAGCAGCAATATGGCGAGAACTTGCAAGAAAAGGAGTACCTGCAAACCTCATCGCCATCATCAAATCGATGTATGACGATGCCAACCTGGCGGTACTGCACAATGGAAAAACTAGTGCACCTTTCCAGACGAACACCGGAATTCGGCAAGGATGCCCGCTGTCACCACTCCTCTTCAACATCGTAGTCGACGAGTTAATGAGCGAAGTATGCTCTTCCAAGCGCGGAATTTCGTGGAACCTCACCAGACACCTTGAGGACTTGGACTACGCAGACGACATCTGTCTCATATCGCACAGATTCGGCGACATACAGAGGAAAAGTGACGACCTCGTCAAGATAGCCAGCAGCGTAGGGCTCGAGATAAACATAGCGAAAACAAAAGCCAGTCGTCTTGGCAAAGCCCGCTCAGCATTTGGGAGACTATACCGCATATGGAGAGACCGAAAAATCAGCCGACGAACAAAGCTCAGGATCTACAATGCGTGTTTCAATCCATACTGCTATACGGAAGTGAGACATGGCGCGCCACGAAGAAAATAACGCAGAAGCTACAGGCTTTCAGCTACAAATGCCTGAGAGTCATATGTGGGGTATTCTGGCCAAACAGAATAGCCAACACAGAACTGTGGCGCGTTACAGACGAGTCCCCGATTCATATACAAATAAGGAAGAAAAAATGGATGTGGATAGGGCACGCTCTCAGAAGAAACCCGAGTAGCATTGTGAGGATGGCACTAGACTGGAACCCCCAAGGAAGCAGGCGAGTAGGAAGGCCAAGAGCAACCTGGAGAAGAACCGCTCACCAAGAACTAGCCCAAATAAACACTACATGGGAAAGTGCAAAACAGACAGCTCAAAATAGAGTTAGATGGAAAGCTCTCGTAGAAGCCCTAAGTTCCCGAGAGGAATAGAAGGAATTAAAAAAAACAAAAAAAATGTTAATACCTTTCGATTAAGTGGTCATACAGTATGGTGTGATAAATAGAAGATTTTATACACGAAAATTAATGTTTTTGGAGGCAGTTTTCTCAGTTTTTATCCAATTTCGCAGTGGCGGACTAAGGACACTTGAGGCCCGGGGCGGGTTTAAGTCAAGGGCCCCTCACCCTATTGAAACAATTTTTATTTCATTTTTTCACTTCTGCAATTTCGACAAATACTTTTCATTTGTTATCTCTGAATGTTTAATGTTTTAAAAACAAAAAATAAAAACATTTTAAAGAAAAAAATTTGGATTTATTATATTTTGTATTTTGTCAATTGTTTATCTATTTTTACCTTTGTATGCTCATTTTGTTCAAAATAATCATTAAATTTTACTTGTGTGCCCGCCATACAATTTTGTACTGCGCAGAGACTGCGCTTGTAGCAATTTGCACTAAGCCGCGCGTGTTTTACGCTGAGTTGAAAGTATCTTTTGCCTGGGAAATTCGGGGTGGGACGTGGGGGGACCCGATCTCTTTTGATTCTGATAAAGAACATATTCAAAAACAACACCTTATACTCCAAACCCAGAGAATGGTAAGGAATCGATTTATATTCTCCATCAAAGTTGAAAAATATGTGAAAATTAGTAATTCGGTAAAACAGGTATGCCTGCACGTGCAAAGAATATTATACATTTATTCTACCTTGGTTTTACCGAGGTTTGATGACCCTTTCCATAGAGACCATAACCAAGCCGGTGGGTTACATATTTTACCTAAAAATCGACCGCAAAGTCAGAAATTTCTACAAAAAATACCTGTTTTTTTTTGCAACTTTGAACACTTGTAACTTCTAAAATACTGACTCGATTTGAATTATTTTTTGGATTCAACCCTTTTGAACTATTACCTGTCGAATGCGAACGCAACGATCCGTTTTCATCAAAAATTTGAATTTAGTATAGCATTTGTATCTAATGCGCCACTGTGCGTCGGCTTGTGGAATTCATATGTTATTCAGGATCAGTGGTGGGCATGTTTGTTTGTTTAAGGTAAAGATCGTTATCGAATCGATACAGGATTGGACCTAGAACACTGCCATGTGGCACTCCAGCTTCGGGTGCTTCTTATTGCAAACACTCTGTTGTATAGGTACGACTTCAGTAGCTTCAATATTAAATGCTTAATATTAATAAATTATGGGTAATGATTAATATTAATAGGAGGAATAAAAATAGGCCTGCTGATGCTAACCTGGGAGTTCGTTGTTAACTACTCCCCCTTAAATTAGACGCCGTCCTCGGTGACAGCCAATTCGTCAATGGATTTTTGCAACTGGGATGCCTCCCGTTTGCGCCTGCAGTGTTGTTGCAGCAGGACCAAGCCGCATAACGTGAAGCTGACGGCGACTCCCGCGACGAACCAGATTTTTGGTGCACCTCCCGCGGACACGTCCTCTCTGAGCTCCTGCATCAGCCGCAGGTTGTGCTCGTTCATCCGCTTTAGTAGCGGCAGACTCAGTATTTGATCATGTCCGGTGATTCCAGGGCTCTTATCCACAGCGTAATTGAGGTTCAAATACACTGAGCCGTTGATGACTGCCTTCCGTTCGAAGGTAATAAGGTGGGTCCCTATTACGGTTGTTGTAGGCCCGTCATCGATAGTAATCCTCGTAAATTTCTCGTTGACGATTATTACTCCATCGTCCACGATTGTAAGGGGCTCTAGATTGCTGGGCTGCGTCCGGCATGTAGCCACACCGCCGGCATGTAACTGCCTGGCGCAGGTGTCGTGAACCGCCTTTTTGCAGAACGTGGCCAAGTTGGTAGACGCGCAATCTGAAACTGCTAGGACTCCGTCATCACATTCCGCCAAGACGTTGAAGACGTTCAATTTGTAACATGGTATGGTAGTGAGCAACAGGAAAGAGCAGGACTCTTTTACAAATAAACTTAACTTTAGGATATTGAACAATTACATGGATAAAAATATTAGATTGAAAAATCTTAATCTTAGATACATCCATAAGACTAACTATGGGGACCTCTGTGAGCTGTTCGTCGAAGATAGATTTAAGGTCATTGTGATTAAAAATAACTGGATTTATCATATTGTTTTTAGCGAGTGTGATCGTGAGCATGCAATTTTGTATTTCTGAAATTAGTATTTCTATTCTATTTCTGGCTAAGAGGGTCTCGAAAAGGTGGCCGGCGTCAACCAACCCGTCCCTTATCTCTTTGAGGATTCTGTTTACTGTGTCTGTGAGTTGGTTAATATGTTTTTGCGTTTCAGTGTTTATTACTACGTGCCTATTGTTTGCCTCTATTGGGGCTGCTTCGTTATTTTTGATTCAAAAGGGGCCCCCCGCGTGGGGCGTGCCCGCCACGACGTTGAGTGCCGAGCCCAGGAAATCCAGGCTCCTGGCCATTCTACGGTGCACGGTAATTTCATCCAGCATGTTCTGGGCATGGTTGATGTCGACTTCCAGAAGGACTGTGGGAACAGTTCAAGCATTCTGACTGTAGAGTCATATGCTAGAAAACTCAGACAGATTTGTCGAGTGCCTAATCAGGCCATACTGTTCCCATACTAATACATTCCCGTCTAACACCGGGATGTATTTTGCATGCGAGAAGTCGGTGACTCGCGCGCTTGCGGTGGTTAGAAGTATGATGGATATTACGGCAAGCCTGTGGAAATTATAGCAAATGGTGAATGTTTAATATAAGCCTCAATTTTGAGGCATCTGGCGATTTCTGCCAGTGTACTGAGAAACCTTTCAATTTGGCCATTGGAGCTACTGTGTATCGGTGGCGCATTGACAACATCGATGCTGTATTGGTTTTGGACATGGCCAGATCGACCTACTTTTCAACGAATCTAGTATACCCTTTTACTCTACGAGTAACGGGTATAAATATGTGAAAATTAGTAATTCGGTAAAACAGGTATGCCTGCACGTGCAAAGAATATTATACATTTATTCTACCTTGGTTTTACCGAGGTTTGATGACCCTTTCCATAGAGACCATAACCAAGCCGGTCGGTTACATATTTTACCTAAAAATCGACCGCAAAGTCAGAAATTTCCACAAAAAATACCTGTTTTTTTTGCAACCTAAAAAAGGTTCAACTTTGAACACTTGTAACTTCTAAAATACTGAACCGATTTGAATTATTTTTTGGATTCAACCCTTTTGAACTATTACCTGTCGAATGCGAACGCAACGATCCGTTTTCATCAAAAATTTGAATTTAGTATAGCATTTGTATCTAATGCGCCACTGTGCGTCGGCTTGTGGAATTCATATGTTATTCAGGATCAGTGGTGGGCATGTTTGTTTGTTTAAGGTAAAGATCGTTATCGAATCGATACAGGATTGGACCTAGAACACTGCCATGTGGCACTCCAGCAGTAAGCACTTCAGTAGCTTATGTATGTTTTGAGGCAACAGCTTGATTATATTAAACAAAAGCGAAACCAGGTGGCAGAGGGACTTCGTAGTGGCATAATTTCTGTGAGCTTTCAGCAAAGGGTGCTTAGTGCTGGTGGAAGAGAGTTGCTCGATATATGAACGTTGGCTGTTTTCTTCCTCTTGTTTAAAAGCATTGGTAAGCCTGCGTATGGCTATTTTAAGCTTGTGCCTTGTAGTTGGTGATCTATTGGACTGCCACTCCCTTCGTAGGCGTCGTTTATCTAATACCAGCGCCGCTCGATTTCTCGGTTAGTTCTAATATGGTTTGGTTTTGCATACGTCACTGGCGGGGTTGAAGCCTTTGAATCCGAAACTAGAATATTTTTAAGAGTGTCTGTTGACTTGTCTATATCCTCCTTAATAGATAATGCCGGTGTTAGTTCTATGTGTGATCAGATATTCTTTTTATATCTTTAAGTTTGTTTTAAAATTTGTAAGTCTATAGGGTGGGTCGACTATGTGGTGGCGATTTAGCATATTTAGAAGAACAGGTGAGTTATCTGATGATAAATCTGCTAGTGCTTCGGCGGTGACCATGTTGCGGGGGACTTGTTTAGTAATTGCAAAATCGATCAGGTCTGGGATTTTTCTTGGGTCTGCTGGCCAGTATGTAGGCCTTCAAAGATACATACATAGTCTAGCTTGTTTTTCGGCTTCGTAAGCGCACTGTACAAATGCTTACCCTTTGGCGTCAAAAGTGTGGGTGTGTCACCTAGTGAGTTAATGAATTCCATGTATTCTTCCTCAGAGATTGAACAGCGTGGTGGGCAGAAGACTGCGGTTAGAGTCATTGAACCAATGTTGAGTTGTAAGGCTATGGACGTAGATTGTAAGTGGTTTTTGTCAAAATTGTTGTTACGTCGATGTTTTTATACCCGTTACTTGTAGAGTAAAAGGGTATACTAGATTCGTTGAAAAGTATGTAACAGGCAGAAGGAAGCGTTTCCGACCATATAAAGTATATAAGTTATTAAGCGGAGTGGGAGGTTGGCAATAATATATCCCTTGCCATTGTCTCCCAGTGTAGGTAGCCGGTTGGCTGTTGCTGGTTGTCCAGTGGGGGGCCGGTTGGCCGTCCTGTTTCTATGATGAAATAGGATGATTACGTTGGAAGGAGACTGTCCTTCAATACCGCTGGCCTAGAGACTCAGCCGGTATATTTTGTAATAAAAAGGTTTAACAGCTAAGTGCCGGAGTTTCGTTATATGAGCTTGTGCTCTTTATTAATTGATAAAATCAGAACTGAACTTAAGAACTAACAAAAGCTCATGCATGACCGGATGCCTGTGGCAGACCGCTGACCATGTACATTTTGCAGAAGTCATACGATCGCTGCTAGCCAATGGGACAAAGACACGGCCCATAAAGGCGCAATATGTTGGCTCAGCTCTCGGGCCAATTAGGGTGGACCCAATTTGGGGTGGACCATACATGAGTGGAGTAATAATTATAATATTAAATGCTTAATATTAATAAATTATGGGTAATGATTAATATTAATAGGAGGAATAAAAATAGGCCTGCTGATGCTAACCTGGGAGTTCGTTGTTAACTACTCCCCCCTTAAATTAGACGCCGTCCTCGGTGACAGCCAATTCGTCAATGGATTTTTGCAACTGGGATGCCTCCCGTTTGCGCCTGCAGTGTTGTTGCAGCAGGACCAAGCCGCATAACGTGAAGCTGACGGCGACTCCCGCGACGAACCAGATTTTTGGTGCACCTCCCGCGGACACGTCCTCTCTGAGCTCCTGCATCAGCCGCAGGTTGTGCTCGTTCATCCGCTTTAGTAGCGGCAGACTCAGTATTTGATCATGTCCGGTGATTCCAGGGCTCTTATCCACAGCGTAATTGAGGTTCAAATACACTGAGCCGTTGATGACTGCCTTCCGTTCGAAGGTAATAAGGTGGGTCCCTATTACGGTTGTTGTAGGCCCGTCATCGATAGTAATCCTCGTAAATTTCTCGTTGACGATTATTACTCCATCGTCCACGATTGTAAGGGGCTCTAGATTGCTGGGCTGCGTCCGGCATGTAGCCACACCGCCGGCATGTAACTGCCTG
Organism: Drosophila teissieri; assembly: GCF_016746235.2. Classification (NCBI taxonomy): domain Eukaryota; kingdom Metazoa; phylum Arthropoda; class Insecta; order Diptera; family Drosophilidae; genus Drosophila; species Drosophila teissieri. The sequence continues at coordinate 24,078,613 of NC_053029.1, read as the reverse complement.
GCGCAGGTGTCGTGAACCGCCTTTTTGCAGAACGTGGCCAAGTTGGTAGACGCGCAATCTGAAACTGCTAGGACTCCGTCATCACATTCCGCCAAGACGTTTTCTTCAATTTGTAACATGGTATGGACAGGAAAGAGCAGGACTTTTTTACAAATAAACTTAACTTTAGGATATTGAACAATTACATGGATAAAAATATTAGATTGAAAAATCTTAATCTTAGATACATCCATAAGACTAACTATGGGGACCTCTGTGAGCTGTTCGTCGAAGATAGATTTAAGGTCATTGTGATTAAAAATAACTGGATTTATCATATTGTTTTTTGCGAGTGTGATCGTGAGCATGCAATTTTGTATTTCTGAAATTAGTATTTCTATTCTATTTCTGGCTAGGAGGGTCTCGAAAAGGTGGCCGGCGTCAACCAACCCGTCCCTTATCTTTTTGAGGATTCTGTTTACTGTGTCTGTGAGTTGGTTAATATGTTTTTGCGTTTCAGTGTTTATTACTACCTGCCTATTGTTTGCCTCTATTAGGGCTGCTTCGTTAGTTTTGATTCTAAAGAGGTCCTCCGCGTCGGGCGTGCCCGCCACGACGTTGAGTGCCGAGCCCAGGAAATCCAGGCTCCTGGCCATTCTACGGTGCACGGTAATTTCATCCAGCATGTTCTGGGCATGGTTGATGTCGACTTCCAGAAGGACTGTGGGAACAGTTCAAGCATTCTGACTGTAGAGTCATATGCTAGAAAACTCAGACAGATTTGTCGAGTGCCTAATCAGGCCATACTGTTCCCATACTAATACATTCCCGTCTAACACCGGGATGTATTTTGCATGCGAGAAGTCGGTGACTCGCGCGCTTGCGGTGGTTAGAAGTATGATGGATATTACGGCAAGCCTGTGGAAATTATAGCAAATGGTGAGTGTTTAATATAAGGGTGAATGTGGCATTTGAAATGCCTATTTGATATTGTCCTTATGGACCACCCTCCCCCTAATGAGAACAGATGTTCCCAGATCTGCTTCCACACGCTCTTCTGAATAAAGCGGAGTCAATTTGTTACCTAACCTTTTGTTGTTACGTAGGTGTACTTTTTCACCAACTTCAAAGATTCGGTTTTGTCTAGAAGGGTTAATTCTGTCCAGGTTAGCTTGTTGTGCCTTGTCAATTCTATCTTTGATTGCCAACATGATCTCGTCATTGCCAGCGTGGATAACCTCCACTGGTCTAAACTTTGTGACCGAATGTAGCAACCTGTTGTATTCTATCGTAGCCCGTGAGATCAATTCCACAGTATCCTCTATTTTTTTTATCAATTTTGAGGCATCTGGCGATTTCTGCCAGTGTACTGAGAAACCTTTCAATTTGGCCATTGGAGCTACTGTGTAGCGGTGGCGCATTGACAACATCGATGCTGTATTGGTTTTTAAGCAACGACGTGATTGTCTCAGAGTTGAAAGAGGCTTCGTTGTCGTAGTATATGGTTTTGATATTTGGGTAGAAGTTTACCAATTGGTGAATAGGGACTCGTACATCAATGATTGCCCTAGAAACTAAGGGTTGTACGATGGCGAATTTGGACAATTTGTCAATACAGGTTAAGAAGATTTTTCTGTCAGTGGAAAATATGTCGATATGCAACATTTCTCCAACGTATGAAGGTATAGGGGTATTTCCTAATTCCTGTTTCTTAGAATGGCGGTCGTATTTGGCTTTTTTGCAGACTTTTCAATTTTCGACCCCCTCGCTAGCTAGTTTTGACATATTTGGGGAGTAATAATCCCGGGGGGTTTGTTTTGCGTTCTCTTGTGCAGCCCGATGGGCGCGATTGTGCTCGGGGGTTGGGGTTTTAAGCTGTTCATTGACGTTGGTAATATCACTGACGAAGGCTTTACAATGCCAAAACTTTGTCGCAGGAAACTCCTGCCTCAAGGCATGTTGAATACGCGCCAGGGTGGGGAAATCACAGTGAATCGCGTTCACGACATTGGCGTTGACAATTTCTTTAACGGATTCTACAAGCGAGTCTTTGTCATTAAAGTTAATGATATGGCGAGTTCTATTTCCGAAGATTATGAAGTCTCGCCGAAGCGGTTGGTTTGCTTCTTCCAAAATGATTTGGTTTCTGAAGCAGTTCAGAGGTTTGTCTGTGGTTTCTATAGTGTACGAAAGGGAAAGCTCACTATGCACCGTGGCTGGATCGGACTGGGCCTCAGCCTCTAAGTTGTTCAGGGGTTGTCGAGATAGCGCGTCCACTACCAGGTTTTGTTTTCCCGGTGTGTAAAATACTTTCCCGTTGTTCTCATCAATAAATGCTTTCCATCGCTTAATCTTAGCGTTGGTGTTTTTCTCGGATACCGCGTATGTGAGGGGCTGGTGATCTGTAAATTTTGAAGTTTGCCTATTGCCCAGACTATCGCCAACAATTCTCTTTCGTTGGTGGCGTAGTTCAGTTCGCAGTCTTTCAGCGTACGAGAGATCATGGTGATGGGCCTCTTGTTCTGGGACAATACCGCGCCTATACCACTGCCTGAAGCGTCGGTGGTTAGGTCAAATGGTAATTTGAAATCGGGGTACGTCAAATTACATCTTCTGATGTTACGCAGGTGATCAAACGCATTACGCTGGGTTTCATCAAATGTAACAGGAACTTTTTTCGACATGTTTTTACTCACTTTACCGTTTTCCCCTTTGAGAATATGAGTGAGAGGCCTGGCAATGGAGACAAAATTCTTCACAAAGCTTCTGTAATAGCTCGCCAGGCCGAGGAAAGACCTAAGGCTAAACAGATTTTTGTGTTCGGGGAACTCTTGTATCGCCCTGACTTTTTCAAGGTCTGTTTTCGTTCCCCCCTAGTGACTATGAAGCCTAAGAATTCTACGCTTTCTTTAAAGAATTTAGTCTTTTCTCGTGCCACCTTCATGTTGGCCTCGAGCAGTCGCTTAAGCACTATATCGATGTGCTTAACATGTTCGGTTTCGTTTTCTGAAAATATAATGACGTCATCGACATAGACGTAACATATCTTGCCTATTTCTTCCCTCAACACATCATCGATGGCTCTTTGGAATATGCTACCTGCGTTTTTTAATCCGAAAGGTAATCGGCAAAACTCGTATTTCCCTCCGTTAACTGAGGAAGAGGTTTTTTCCCGGTCCTTCTCGGCCAAGTATATCTGGTGATACCCTGACCTTAAGTCTAGGGTAGTAAAGTATCTGGCATTTCCCAAGTTCGCTAAAATCATGGGAATGCTTGGCATAGGGTAGCGGTCAGCAATTGTTTGTTCATTTAGTTTCTCGACCGGCATTACATTTCTTAGCTCCTTTACGGGCTTAAGGTAATTCTGTGCCGCCCCCGTGTCGATAAGTATTTTTAGTGTTCTACCAGCCAACTGTCGTTCGATGAACGGCAGTCGGGAGCGTTCCCTAAAAAATGTAGCAGATCTTTAAGTTCGTCGGAGTCGTTACCTTCTTCAATGCTGGCGACTTCCGCTTCAGCTGTGACGGAATACCCTGACCCTTCCTGCTCGTGGGATTGAGTTATATTATTAACACGCTGGCGTCTTTGTCCCGAATAACGCTGAGATGAATTCCGTCTTTTGTTGTTGCTATTATTCTGAGGCTTTCCCCAATTTGTTTCCTGCCTAGATTTGGCTGTCGAAGGTTCGATCTCCATAGGCTGTACTTTGTTATGGTCTACAATTTCGGTGTCCCCGCGCTTCTGCCAAGGGCTGTCCTCTTGGGGCTTGCTTTGGAATTGCTTAGGAATGAAGTGTGGATTTTTATCCTCTCCTTTCCATTGCTTTCCCTGAAATTTATTAGTACGCCTGTTGCCATCGTGCACAAGAGCCTTGTCTTCGATGGCCTTCGCGTATGACGCCGCGAATGCACTTCTTTCAATGCTATTTTCAGCCTCCCGCGCAAGCGCTAACGCAGTCGTAAGGTCTTTTGGTTGTGCTGGTAGCACCAGTGCTTTGAGCGGTCTTTTCAGCCCAGCAATAAATGCGTGTAGGGCATCGTCCCTAACCTCCTTATTTAAGATAGTTGCCGTGTCCGCACTATGCGACATAACTATTTTGTTCGTGACGAGCGTGAGTTTCCTCTCGACTTCGTCATAGTATGCCATAAGATCGGCATCACGTTGTTGAACCATCTCGAGATTTTGACGTAATACTCGTAGGGACGTTTTGTCCGCGTATGTGCAGTCCAGCCTAGCCAGAATTGCATCGAAATTTAGCACAGTATTATGTGACGTGAGGAGCGCTCGCGCGTTACCACAAATTTTGTTTTTAATAATTACCACTGCTTCATAGTGGGCCTCGCTGCCCTTGTATCTCTTGAATACCTCGTACGCATCTGATGCGGCCTGCCTCCAAGACACGTATTCATCGTGGCTGCCGCTAAAGGTTGGGAGCGATTTCACAATATCTAACTTGACATCACACTTTATGCTGGGGTCCGGCATTACCCTTTCATAAACTTCTACTTGGGGTGCCTGCACAGTTAACGAGCTGACCTGGTTTCTAACTGATTCAATTTCTGCCCGCCAGCGCTGCTCCTGTGCGGTTAGCGCGGCGTTGACGGCATTTGTTATGAGCGCTTGGACCATTTCTGCATTCATTTCTGATGAGTCTGGTTGTCTCATTGCGGGGCAAAATCCGATTTCTTCACTATCGTCACTGTCTACTTCTTGCTTCACTTCCCTATATTCCCAATTCATCGGCCGCAAATGAAGCTGAGTGAATTAATTGGCAGTAATATGGGTGGCGAATAAAGGTAAAATTTGCGTTTCGCGCACCGCTTTTAGTTGGCCAACACTTGTAGCTAAGTCAGGGTCTGGCGACGATGTACAATATTTTAGAGGAGTCACAACACAGTGGGCGAAGTATAACAAATTTGAGAGAAAATATAATAATAAACCCGCAGAATTTTTATGTGTAAAACTTAGCAATCGTTTGCTGGAGTTGCTGCACAGAGAGTGGAGTCACAGAAAATTCGTGAAAACATCACAATAAAAACGCTGAGTTATACATCCCAAGAAAAATTCCAGTTGGGAAATGGTTGGAGCGAAGCACAGGCTTAGCAAACACACAGATACACTGGGCACAAAATTTCTACGTTTCTTTATTTAAAATTAGACACATGCTAATTAAATAAATTCACAGAATACTCCAGGGGAAAGGTGCGGGGCATAATCGCCACACAAAAATGCAAAGAAATATATATATCGGGATTTTACACTGTACGGAATTTTTCTGGCGAGGTATGCAGAACTCACAGGCACACTTTATTTATTCGTTTATTACAGTATCACGACCTGGTGCTATCTTAGTCGCACAGTCACTTACATTTTATGATCTTCAGGGTATGTTCGAAGAGTAGTTGGGCGTCAGTTATTAAGTGGAGTGGGAGGTTGGCAATAATATATCCCTCGCCGTTGTCTCCCAGTGTAGGTAGCCGGTTGGCTGTTGCTAGTTGTCCAGTGGGGGGCCGGTTGGCCGTCCTGTTTCTATGATGAAATAGGATGATTACGTTGGAAGGAGACTGTCCTTCAATACCGCTGGCCTAGAGACTCAGCCGGTATATTTTGTAATAAAAAGGTTTAACGGCTAAGTGCCGGAGTTTCGTTATATGAGCTTGTGCTCTTTATTAATTGAATATAAAATCAGAACTGAACTTAAGAACTAACAAAAGCTCATGCATGACCGGATGCCCGTGGCAGACCGCTGACCATGCACATTTTGCAGAAGTCATACGATCGCTGCTAGCCAATGGGCGCAATATGTTGGCTCAGCTCTCGGGCCAATTAGGGTGGACCCAATTTGGGGTGGACCATACATGAGTGGAGTAATAATTATAATATTAAATGCTTAATATTAATAAATTATGGGTAATATGATTAATATTAATAGGAGGAATAAAAAGAGGCCTGCTGATGCTAACCTGGGAGTTCGTTGTTAACTTATATATTCTTGATCAGGATCAATGCCACTCCCACTCTAACGCCTACAAACCGCCCAAAGCTGCTACGCCCACACTTTTTAAAAATGTTTTGATATTTTTTTATTTTTGTATTAGTCTTATAAATTTCTAACGATTTACCAAAAAACTTTTTTGCCAAGCCCACTCTAACGCCCACAAACCGCCCAAAGCTGCTACGCCCACACTTTTGAAAAATATTTTGATATTTTTTCATTTTTGTATTAGTCTTGTAAATTTCTATCAATTTGCCAAAAAAAATTTTGCCACGCCCACTCTAGCGCCCACAAACCGCCAAAAACTGTCAGTGCTGAAGACTCCTTTGCACTTTTACTAGCTGAGTAACGGGTATCAGATAGTCGGGAAACTCGACTATAGCGTTCTCTCTTGTTTTATAATGAACTGTGTGAGTTCTTGTGTATGCCGTTAAACTCCAATTGCATTCGTAGGGAAGCCATTATGGGAATTTTGAAGATACAAGAAGTTGTATCAGGATATTTTGGTTTTTCATGAGCTCTTGCATAGTTTTTTGCATGAACGTAATGTAGTCATTCATGCTTTGCTGTAGGGATAGTTTCGATGCCACTTTGTTAAGTCTATTGGATATTCTAGGAGTAGTGCTTAGGACAGTTGAGGGTCGTTGAAACATCGGTTGCGAAGAGTAGAAATTGACTTGGTTGTATGTATGTGCTGTGGCAATACGTTTGTTTGGGCGGCTTTTCAAATCTTCGTACCCCACAAAGATTCTGTAGTTTGCAGTATGATTTTTCCCGCAGTTACTGCATTTCTTTACAGACTTATCTTTCTTATTTTTGGGCAGTTAGTGGTAGTATGAGGTATGAGTTCGCTACAGACAACACATATGTACTTAAGGGTGCAGTGTGGCCGTATTCTTGGCAATTATTACACTGAACTGGATTGATACATTTGTGCGGTGATTCCTCAACGGTGATCCTCCGATGTAGCAAGTACTGTAGATTGTATATTGGATGCACTTCATTTTTTTTTAGTGATCTGGTTTGAGTTCTATTTAAAATAGTGTCTGCGGAACTTTGTCTTTGTTTAAAATGTTAAAAGCTGTTTTTGCAGAAAAGTTTTTGACCTTCAGAGTATCAATTATTTCGGCAGGTGTCACTGTTGCTTAAATTCCCTTGCAACTGTAGACGTTTGAAACTTTTTAATTGGTAGGTGTAATAGTTTTTACCAGCTTCATTTAGGTTTTTAGTCACTATACGGTGGTCTGCTTCTGTTTGAATCTGTAGTTTTGTATCATGAATATTTCCTTTTTTAATTTGCTGTCACCAACCAATGCAACGAGTTTATTTACAATTGCGTTTGTACTCTGTTCTTGTATGAATATAGGTGGACGCCTGGCCTTATTTGGTTAACTTACCGTTGTTTCGCTGGGTGGTTTGGTCGCAGAATCAGCCAAGATAGCATATCAGTTTTAATTGTTTACTGCAGTTTTCATTGCCGCTGTTGGCTCGATTGATTTTGGGTTGATTACCCGCCTCAATGTTTCGCGTGCTGAGTTTTTTCGTGATTTGGATGTAGTGATCCATGCCAGTCTGCACAGTAGAAATCGTAGTCTGCTTTTGTTTTGGCTCTTCTTTGCGTGCATTATTGTTGTTGCCAATGGTCGGTGTTACTGAATCCCGTTTGACGCGGGAGCGGGATAGGAGAGGTGGTCTCTTCGCTCCACGACTTGTGAACCGAAGCAGGCTGAGAGGGAGAGCAAGAACGCCGTCTGTCGTTCGCTGAGGGCAAAAGTTTATTTTTCGAGTAAGTCTTCAACAACAGACGAACAAATTAATGAAGTTGAGAAAATCGTATTGGTCAATCGTCGCATCACCGTTTAAGAAGTTGCTGAGTTCTTCTTGGCCTTTTGAGAACATTTTGTACCACCGATAAACGTTGCTTCGGTCCAAGGTACCTTCTCCGTATGCCACAGTCAACATTCGGAATATTACATAATATTGTATACAGGTTTTTTTATCCATTTTTTTGAATAGGTAAAAATCGAAGACGATCCAAAACACGTGCAAGCAAAGCAGCTGTCAACAATTATGATAACATTTAAAATTACGAAGCTTGTCGGCATATGTGACATACATGAGTACGCCATATAAATCGAAATTCGATAATACGTAACCCGCGAAAAGTTAAAACTCGCGATTCTTTTTGAACACACCTCGTACAAATCTTTCGCGTGGAACACTCCGATACTTTTGCCCTGAGCATTGCCCAGCTCGTATAGCGATTTACCCTTACGCTGCAAAACAACACAGCGCACGCGATTTGTGCCGAGCTTGGCATTATACCCCTCTTCCTTTGTCCAATTCTACCAATTTTAAATTCTACCGGCTAGTTGCAGGGGTTATATGATTTTCCGCTCTTTGATAGGACCAGTCAAGCCGCTGTTGAAATTTTTTTTATCTAATAAGTTTTTTATTTTAATTTTATCCGGTAGGCTTATCTCGGGGTCTGCGAACTGTTGCCTCCTAAATGCCTCAGAACCGGGAAGGCAGAGCCGTGGGTGATCGTTTGCATTCCGAACATGGCATAGTATGGTTCCGTACCGATCGGCTCATGAAAGCCACTGGGGAGGGTACATTCAATTCGGCTGAGTTACAAATCTCAATTTCTTTGATTAGTTGCAATTGTAGCCCGCAGAATTTTAAGCATTGATCGGCTTACCCTTTCAGCGGCATTGGCCTGTGGGGAATAAAGCCCGGTTCTTACATGTTGAATGCCGTATCGGTCCACTAGGTCAGCTCATGTTCGGGAAACAAATTGTTTTCCGTTGATTGTTGGATTGTATGTATTCTGGCACACCAAACGGATGGAAAATGTTTACCTCAAGGAATGTGACTACTTCTGTTGCTACTGTCTGTTTTTTAGGCTTTGGAGCCTCTGTCCGGCTCGTTCAGTCACTCGCTGCTCTCCCATGGGTGGGCGTTTATTCTATATCTGTGACAACCAGCATTGCCAACAACCAAGCATCGGAAGAGCGGCGACGCGACGTTGACACCTAGCGGACACTGATGACAGCTGAGCGGTTGACAGTTGACTCTAGTGCGGACGAACGAGCGGCGCGCGATTGGGTGTTCACCGCCTGCGTCATCGTTTTGAAACAGGACTCCTCTCACTCTAGTGTTAGATGCGTCGCATTGAATGATAAATGGCCTTTTAAAGTCAGGAGTGACAAGCACAGAGACTGCTGCCATGTAGTTACACAGACTCTCAAACGCCTAAACGCCCTCTTCGGATAACTCTAATTTCTTTACACGGTTTTCCTTAAGACAGCCATGAAGAAGGAATGCAGTCTGGGCGTAGTTCTGAAGGAATCTCCGGTACCACAAATTCATGCCTAGGGAAATCTCGTATCGCCTGCATCCGTGCGGATGCAATCCCCTCCTACAACGTACCCCAGATATTTGGCCTGACAATAGCTAAACTTACTCTTGCCTACATTGATGGTAAGTTTTCGCATTAGTCAGCAAATTCTCTGTGCGGTGTTGCACAAGTCGAATAGCCTGACGATGAATTGGTAGAGTGGCCTGCCGGGAACTTTAAACGCCGTCTTCTCGCTGCCGCCAAAGATTTTCAGTGCTAAAAATTCTCCTTTGCACTTCCCATTGGTAAGTAACGGGTATAAGATAACTATAGCGTTTCTGTTGCTAGGTCTCTGTGTATGTCTTCGTTCGCTCCAGTGAGAGTTCTCAGAATTGTTGACTGTGCTCGCTGAATAAAGTCTATATTACTTCTGGATGCGTTGCCCCACAGCTCGGAGCCATAAGTCCAGATAGGTTTTAAGACGGAGTTGTATAGAAGAGCTTTGAACTCCAGACTAGGTGGAGAGCGAGCATTTATGAGCCAGTGGAGGTTTTTTGTTTTAAGTTTAAGTTGTATAGTCTTGGCTTTTATATTTTTGCGCCAAGTAAGCCGCCTGTCCAGATGAACAACCAGATGTTACCTCGTCGCACAGTGGCGCCTTAGATACTTTTGGGTTACAAAAATCATAACTCTTCAACCAGTTGAGATATTTTCATAAATGAAAGGTAATTTTAATACTATAATTTTAATGCAATAAAGAAGCTGAAGCACAACAGGGCAGCTGGCGAAGACAACATACCAGCCGAATTGCTTCAAGTTGACACCCAACTAATGGCTGAAACATTGCATCCACACTTCTCACGCATATGGGAAGGCGAGACGGTGCCAGACTCCTGGAAAAACGGAATCATTGTGAAGCTTCCCAAAAAAGGCGACCTTAGTGACTGCAACAACTGGAGAGGGATAACACTGCTCAACACCAGCTACAAGATCTTAGCTACACTTCTGAACGAACGCCTCCAGGAAAAAATTGAGCCAACAATACAAGACGAACAGGCAGGCTTCAGACCACACAGGAGTTGCGCAGACCAGGCAAATACACTACGCATAATAACCGAGGAAGCTGTGGAATGGAGAGCCCCGCTTTACCTCCTGTTCATCGACTTCAAGAAGGCATTCGACTCAGTTGAAAGAGCAGCAATATGGCGAGAACTTGCAAGAAAAGGAGTACCTGCAAACCTCATCGCCATCATCAAATCGATGTATGACGATGCCAACCTGGCGGTACTGCACAATGGAAAAACTAGTGCACCTTTCCAGACGAACACCGGAATTCGGCAAGGATGCCCGCTGTCACCACTCCTCTTCAACATCGTAGTCGACGAGTTAATGAGCGAAGTATGCTCTTCCAAGCGCGGAATTTCGTGGAACCTCACCAGACACCTTGAGGACTTGGACTACGCAGACGACATCTGTCTCATATCGCACAGATTCGGCGACATACAGAGGAAAAGTGACGACCTCGTCAAGATAGCCAGCAGCGTAGGGCTCGAGATAAACATAGCGAAAACAAAAGCCAGTCGTCTTGGCAAAGCCCGCTCAGCATTTGGGAGACTATACCGCATATGGAGAGACCGAAAAATCAGCCGACGAACAAAGCTCAGGATCTACAATGCGTGTTTCAATCCATACTGCTATACGGAAGTGAGACATGGCGCGCCACGAAGAAAATAACGCAGAAGCTACAGGCTTTCAGCTACAAATGCCTGAGAGTCATATGTGGGGTATTCTGGCCAAACAGAATAGCCAACACAGAACTGTGGCGCGTTTCAGACGAGTCCCCGATTCATATACAAATAAGGAAGAAAAAATGGATGTGGATAGGGCACGCTCTCAGAAGAAACCCGAGTAGCATTGTGAGGATGGCACTAGACTGGAACCCCCAAGGAAGCAGGCGAGTAGGAAGGCCAAGAGCAACCTGGAGAAGAACCGCTCACCAAGAACTAGCCCAAATAAACACTACATGGGAAAGTGCAAAACAGACAGCTCAAAATAGAGTTAGATGGAAAGCTCTCGTAGAAGCCCTAAGTTCCCGAGAGGAATAGAAGGAATTAAAAAAAACAAAAAAAATGTTAATACCTTTCGATTAAGTGGTCATACAGTATGGTGTGATAAATAGTAGATTTTATACACGAAAATTAATGTTTTTGGAGGCAGTTTTCTCAATTTTTATCCAATTTCGCAGTGGCGGACTAAGGACACTTGAGGCCCGGGGCGGGTTTAAGTCAAGGGCCCCTCACCCTATTGAAAAAATTTTTATTTCATTTTTTCACTTCTGCAATTTCGACAAATACTTTTCATTTGTTATCTCTGAATGTTTAATGTTTTAAAAACAAAAAATAAAAACATTTTAAAGAAAAAAATTTGGATTTATTATATTTTGTATTTTGTCAATTGTTTATCTATTTTTACCTTTGTATGCTCATTTTGTTCAAAATAATCATTCAATTTTACTTGTGTGCCCGCCATACAATTTTGTACTGCGCAGAGACTGCGCTTGTAGCAATTTGCACTAAGCCGCGCGTGTTTTACGCTGAGTTGAAAGAAAGGAAATTCGGGGTGGGACGTGGGGGGACCCGATCTCATTGATTCTGATAAAGAACATATTCAAAAACAACACCTTATACTCCAAACCCAGGGAATGGTAAGGAATCGATTTATATTCTCCATCAAAGTTGAAAAATATGTGAAAATTAGTAATTCGGTAAAACAGGTATGCCTGCACGTGCAAAGAATATTATACATTTATTCTACCTTGGTTTTACCGAGGTTTGATGACCCTTTCCATAGAGACCATAACCAAGCCGGTCGGTTACATATTTTACCTAAAAATCGACCGCAAAGTCAGAAATTTCTACAAAAAATACCTGTTTTTTTTTGCAACCTAAAAAAGGTTCAACTTTGAACACTTGTAACTTCTAAAATACTGACTCGATTTGAATTATTTTTTGGATTCAACCCTTTTGAACTATTACCTGTCGAATGCGAACGCAACGATCCGTTTTCATCAAAAATTTGAATTTAGTATAGCATTTGTATCTAATGCGCCACTGTGCGTCGGCTTGTGGAATTCATATGTTATTCAGGATCAGTGGTGGGCATGTTTGTTTGTTTAAGGTAAAGATCGTTATCGAATCGATAAAGGATTGGACCTAGAACACTGCCATGTGGCACTCCAGCTTCGGGTGCTTCTTATTGCAAACACTCTGTTGTATAGGTACGACTTCAGTAGCTTCAATATTAAATGCTTAATATTAATAAATTATGGGTAATGATTAATATTAATAGGAGGAATAAAAATAGGCCTGCTGATGCTAACCTGGGAGTTCGTTGTTAACTACTCCCCCCTTAAATTAGACGCCGTCCTCGGTGACAGCCAATTCGTCAATGGATTTTTGCAACTGGGATGCCTCCCGTTTGCGCCTGCAGTGTTGTTGCAGCAGGACCAAGCCGCATAACGTGAAGCTAACGGCGACTCCCGCGACGAACCAGATTTTTGGTGCACCTCCCGCGGACACGTCCTCTCTGAGCTCCTGCATCAGCCGCAGGTTGTGCTCGTTCATCCGCTTTAGTAGCGGCAGACTCAGTATTTGATCATGTCCGGTGATTCCAGGGCTCTTATCCACAGCGTAATTGAGGTTCAAATACACTGAGCCGTTGATGACTGCCTTCCGTTCGAAGGTAATAAGGTGGGTCCCTATTACGGTTGTTGTAGGCCCGTCATCGATAGTAATCCTCGTAAATTTCTCGTTGACGATTATTACTCCATCGTCCACGATTGTAAGGGGCTCTAGATTGCTGGGCTGCGTCCGGCATGTAGCCACACCGCCGGCATGTAACTGCCTGGCGCAGGTGTCGTGAACCGCCTTTTTGCAGAACGTGGCCAAGTTGGTAGACGCGCAATCTGAAACTGCTAGGACTCCGTCATCACATTCCGCCAAGACGTTTTCTTCAATTTGTAACATGGTATGGACAGGAAAGAGCAGGACTTTTTTACAAATAAACTTAACTTTAGGATATTGAACAATTACATGGATAAAAATATTAGATTGAAAAATCTTAATCTTAGATACATCCATAAGACTAACTATGGGGACCTCTGTGAGCTGTTCGTCGAAGATAGATTTAAGGTCATTGTGATTAAAAATAACTGGATTTATCATATTGTTTTTTGCGAGTGTGATCGTGAGCATGCAATTTTGTATTTCTGAAATTAGTATTCTATTTCTGGCTAAGAGGGTCTCGAAAAGGTGGCCGGCGTCAACCAACCCGTCCCTTTTCTTTTTGAGGATTCTGTTTACTGTGTCTGTGAGTTGGTTAATATGTTTTTGCGTTTCAGTGTTTATTACTACCTGCCTATTGTTTGCCTCTATTAGGGCTGCTTCGTTAGTTTTGATTCAAAAGGGGCCCCCCGCGTCGGGCGTGCCCGCCACGACGTTGAGTGCCGAGCCCAGGAAATCCAGGCTCCTGGCCATTCTACGGTGCACGGTAATTTCATCCAGCATGTTCTGGGCATGGTTGATGTCGACTTCCAGAAGGACTGTGGGAACAGTTCAAGCATTCTGACTGTAGAGTCATATGCTAGAAAACTCAGACAGATTTGTCGAGTGCCTAATCAGGCCATACTGTTCCCATACTAATACATTCCCGTCTAACACCGGGATGTATTTTGCATGCGAGAAGTCGGTGACTCGCGCGCTTGCGGTGGTTAGAAGTATGATGGATATTACGGCAAGCCTGTGGAAATTATAGCAAATGGTGAGTGTTTAATATAAGGGTGAATGTGGCATTTGAAATGCCTATTTGATATTGTCCTTATGGACCACCCTCCCCCTAATGAGAACAGATGTTCCCAGATCTGCTTCCACACGCTCTACTGAATAAAGCGGAGTCAATTTGTTACCTAACCATTTGTTGTTACGTAGGTGTACTTTTTCACCAACTTCAAAGATTCGGTTTTGTCTAGAAGGGTTAATTCTGTCCAGGTTAGCTTGTTGTGCCTTGTCAATTCTATCTTTGATTGCCAACATGATCTCGTCATTGCCAGCGTGGATAACCTCCACTGGTCTAAACTTTGTGACCGAATGTAGCAACCTGTTGTATTCTATCGTAGCCCGTGAGATCAATTCCACAGTATCCTCTATTTTTTTTATCAATTTTGAGGCATCTGGCGATTTCTGCCAGTGTACTGAGAAACCTTTCAATTTGGCCATTGGAGCTACTGTGTAGCGGTGGCGCATTGACAACATCGATGCTGTATTGGTTTTTAAGCAACGACGTGATTGTCTCAGAGTTGAATAAGGCTTCGTTGTCGCAGTATACGGTTTTGATATTTGGGTAGAAGTTTACCAATTGGAGAATAGGGGCTCGTACATCGATGATTGCCCTAGAAACTAAGGGTTGTACGATGGCGAATTTGGACAATTTGTCAATACAGGTTAAGAAGATTTTTCTGTCAGTGGAAAATATGTCGATATGCAACATTTCTCCAACGTATGAAGGTATAGGGGTATTTCCTAATTCCTGTTTCTTAGGATGGCGGTCGTATTTGGCTTTATTGCAGACTTTGCAATTTGCGACCACTTTGCTAGCTAGTTTAGACATATTCGGGAAGTAATAATCCCGGAGGATTTGTTTAGCGTTCTCTTGTGCAGCCCGATGGGATTTCAAGCTGTTCATTGACGTTGGTAATATCACTGACGAAGGCTTTACAATGCCAAAACTTTGTCGCAGGAAACTCCTGCCTCAAGGCATGTTGAATACGCGCCAGGGTAGGGAAAACACAGTGAATCGCGTTCACGACATTGGCGTTGACAATTTCTTTAACGGATTCTACAAGCGAGTCTTTGTCATTAAAGTTAATGATATGGCGAGTTCTATTTCCGAAGATTATGAAGTCTCGCCGAAGCGGTTGGTTTGCTTCTTCTAAAATGATTTGGTTTCTGAAGCAGTTCAGAGGTTTGTCTGTGGTTTCTATAGTGTACGAAAGGGAAAGCTCACTATGCACCGTGGCTGGATCGGACTGGGCCTCAGCCTCTAAGTTGTTCAGGGGTTGTCGAGATAGCGCGTCCACTACCAGGTTTTGTTTTCCCGGTGTGTAAAATACTTTCCCGTTGTTCTCATCAATAAATGCTTTCCATCGCTTAATCTTAGCGTTGGTGTTTTTCTCGGATACCGCGTATGTGAGGGGCTGGTGATCTGTAAATTTTGAAGTTTGCCTATTGCCCAGACTATCGCCAACAATTCTCTTTCGTTGGTGGCGTAGTTCAGTTCGCAGTCTTTCAGCGTACGAGAGATCATGGTGATGGGCCTCTTGTTCTGGGACAATACCGCGCCTATACCACTGCCTGAAGCGTCGGTGGTTAGGTCAAATGGTAATTTGAAATTGGGGTACGTCAAATTACATCTTCTGATGCTAGGATGTTACGCAGGTGATCAAACGCATGGGTTTCATCAAATGTAACAGGAACTTTTTTCGACATGTTTTTACTCACTTTACCGTTTTCCCCTTTGAGAATATGAGTGAGAGGCCTGGCAATGGAGACAAAATTCTTCACAAAGCTTCTGTAATAGCTCGCCAGGCCGAGGAAAGACCTAAGGCTAAACAGATTTTTGTGTTCGGGGAACTCTTGTATCGCCCTGACTTTTTCAAGGTCTGTTTACGTTCCCCCCCTAGTGACTATGAAGCCTAAGAATTCTACGCTTTCTTTAAAGAATTTAGTCTTTTCTCGTGCCACCTTCATGTTGGCCTCGAGCAGTCGCTTAAGCACTATATCGATGTGCTTAACATGTTCGGTTTCGTTTTCTGAAAATATAATGACGTCATCGACATAGACGTAACATATCTTGCCTATTTCTTCCCTCAGCACATCATCGATGGCTCTTTGGAATATGCTACCTGCGTTTTTTAATCCGAAAGGTAATCGGCAAAACTCGTATTTCCCTCCGTTAACTGAGAAAGAGGTTTTTTCCCGGTCCTTCTCGGCCAAGTATATCTGGTGATACCCTGACCTTAAGTCTAGGGTAGTAAAGTATCTGACTTTTCCCAAGTTCGCTAAAATCATAGGAATGATTGGCATAGGGTAGCGGTCAGCAATTGTTTGTTCATTGAGTTTCTCGACCGGCATTACATTTCTTAGCTCCTTTACGGGCTTAAGGTAATTCTGTGCCGCCCCCGTGTCGATAAGTATTTTTAGTGTTCTACCAGCCAACTGTCGTTCGATGAACGGCAGTCGGGAGCGTTCCCTAAAAAATGTAGCAGATCTTTAAGTTCGTCGGAGTCGTTACCTTCTTCAATGCTGGCGACTTCCGCTTCAGCTGTGACGGAATACCCTGACTCTTCCTGCTCGTGGGATTGAGTTATATTATTAACACGCTGGCGAATAACGCTGAGATGAATTCCGTCTTTTGATGTTGCTATTATTCTGAGGCTTTCCCCAATTTGTTTCCTGCCTAGATTTGGCTGTCGAAGGGTTGATCTCCATAGGCTGTACTTTGTTATGGTCTACAATTTCGGGGTCCCCGCGCTTCTGCCAGGGGCTGTCCTCTTGGGGCTTGCTTTGGAATTGCTTAGGAATGAAGTGTGGATTTTTATCCTCTCCTTTCCATTGCTTTCCCTGAAATTTATTAGTACGCCTGTTGCCATCGTGCACAAGAGCCTTGTCTTCGATGGCCTTCGCGTATGACGCCGCGAATGCACTTCTTTCAATGCTATTTTCAGCCTCCCGCGCAAGCGCTAACGCAGTCATAAGGTCTTTTGGTTGTGCTGGTAGCACCAGTGCTTTGAGCGGTCTTTTCAGCCCAGCAATAAATGCGTGTAGGGCATCGTCCCTAACCTCCTTATTTAAGATAGTTGCCGTGTCCGCACTATGCGACATAACTATTTTGTTCGTGACGAGCGTGAGTTTCCTCTCGACTTCGTCATAGTATGCCATAAGATCGGCATCACGTTGTTGAACCATCTCGAGATTTTGACGTAATACTCGTAGGGACGTTTTGTCCGCGTATGTGCAGTCCAGCCTAGCCAGAATTGCATCGAAATTTAGCACAGTATTATGTGACGTGAGGAGCGCTCGCGCGTTACCACAAATTTTGTTTTTAATAATTACCACTGCTTCATAGTGGGCCTCGCTGCCCTTGTATCTCTTGAATACCTCGTACGCATCTGATGCGGCCTGCCTCCAAGACACGTATTCATCGTGGCTGCCGCTAAAGGTTGGGAGCGATTTCACAATATCTAACTTGACATCACACTTTATGCTGGGGTCCGGCATTACCCTTTCATAAACTTCTACTTGGGGTGCCTGCACAGTTAACGAGCTGACCTGGTTTCTAACTGATTCAATTTCTGCCCGCCAGCGCTGCTCCTGTGCGGTTAGCGCGGCGTTGACGGCATTTGTTATGAGCGCTTGGACCATTTCTGCATTCATTTCTGATGAGTCTGGTTGTCTCATTGCGGGGCAAAATCCGATTTCTTCACTATCGTCACTGTCTACTTCTTGCTTCACTTCCCTATATTCCCAATTCATCGGCCGCAAATGAAGCTGAGTGAATTAATTGGCAGTAATATGGGTGGCGAATAAAGGTAAAATTTGCGTTTCGCGCACCGCTTTTAGTTGGCCAACACTTGTAGCTAAGTCAGGGTCTGGCGACGATGTACAATATTTTAGAGGAGTCACAACACAGTGGGCGAAGTATAACAAATTTGAGAGAAAATATAATAATAAACCCGCAGAATTTTTATGTGTAAAACTTAGCAATCGTTTGCTGGAGTTGCTGCACAGAGAGTGGAGTCACAGAAAATTCGTGAAAACATCACAATAAAAACGCTGAGTTATACATCCCAAGAAAAATTCCAGTTGGGAAATGGTTGGAGCGAAGCACAGGCTTAGCAAACACACAGATACACTGGGCACAAAATTTCTACGTTTCTTTATTTAAAATTAGACACATGCAAATTAAATAAATTCACAGAATACTCCAGGGGAAAGGTGCGGGGCATAATCGCCACACAAAAATGCAAAGAAATATATATATCGGGATTTTACACTGTACGGAATTTTTCTGGCGAGGTATGCAGAACTCACAGGCACACTTTATTTATTCGTTTATTACAGTATCACGACCTGGTGCTATCTTAGTCGCACAGTCACTTACATTTTATGATCTTCAGGGTATGTTCGAAGAGTAGTTGGGCGTCAGTTATTAAGTGGAGTGGGAGGTTGGCAATAATATATCCCTCGCCGTTGTCTCCCAGTGTAGGTAGCCGGTTGGCTGTTGCTGGTTGTCCAGTGGGGGGCCGGTTGGCCGTCCTGTTTCTATGATGAAATAGAATGATTACGTTGGAAGGAGACTGTCCTTCAATACCGCTGGCCTAGAGACTCAGCCGGTATATTTTGTAATAAAAAGGTTTAACGGCAAAGTGCCGGAGTTTCGTTATATGAGCTTGTGCTCTTTATTAATTGATAAAATCAGAACTGAACTTAAGAACTAACAAAAGCTCATGCATGACCGGATGCCTGTGGCAGACCGCTGACCATGCACATTTTGCAGAAGTCATACGATCGCTGCTAGCCAATGGGACAAAGCCACGGCCCATAAGGGCGCAATATGTTGGCTCAGCTCTCGGGCCAATTAGGGTGGACCCAATTTGGGGTGGACCATACATGAGTGGAGTAATAATTATAATATTAAATGCTTAATATTAATAAATTATGGGTAATGATTAATATTAATAGGAGGAATAAAAATAGGCCTGCTGATGCTAACCTGGGAGTTCGTTGTTAACTACTCCCCCCTTAAATTAGACGCCGTCCTCGGTGACAGCCAATTCGTCAATGGATTTTTGCAACTGGGATGCCTCCCGTTTGCGCCTGCAGTGTTGTTGCAGCAGGACCAAGCCGCATAACGTGAAGCTAACGGCGACTCCCGCGACGAACCAGATTTTTGGTGCACCTCCCGCGGACACGTCCTCTCTGAGCTCCTGCATCAGCCGCAGGTTGTGCTCGTTCATCCGCTTTAGTAGCGGCAGACTCAGTATTTGATCATGTCCGGTGATTCCAGGGCTCTTATCCACAGCGTTATTGAGGTTCACTGAGTCGTTGATGACTGCCTTCCGTTCGAAGGTAATAAGGTGGGTCCCTATTACGGTTGTTGTAGGCCCGTCATCGATAGTAATCCTCGTAAATTTCTCGTTGACGATTATTCCCCCATCGCCCACGATTGTAGGGGGCTCTAGATTGCTGGGCTGCGTCCGGCATGTAGCCACACCGCCGGCACACTGCCTGGCGCAGGTGTCGAGAACCGCCATTTTGCAGAATGTGGCCAAGTTGGTAGACGCGCAATCTGAAACTGCTAGGACTCCGTCATCACATTCCGCCAAGACGTTTTCTTCAATTTGTAACATGGTATGGACAGGAAAGAGCAGGACTTTTTTACAAATAAACTTAACTTTAGGATATTGAACAATTACATGGATAAAAATATTAGATTGAAAAATCTTAATTTTAGATACATCCATAAGACTAACTATGGGGACCTCTGTGAGCTGTTCGTCGAAGATAGATTTAAGGTCATTGTGATTAAAAATAACTGGATTTATCATATTGTTTTTTGCGAGTGTGATCGTGAGCATGCAATTTTGTATTTCTGAAATTAGTATTTCTATTCTATTTCTGGCTAAGAGGGTCTCGAAAAGGTGGCCGGCGTCAACCAACCCGTCCCTTATCTCTTTGAGGATTCTGTTTACTGTGTCTGTGAGTTGGTTAATATGTTTTTGCGTTTCAGTGTTTATTACTACCTGCCTATTGTTTGCCTCTATTAGGGCTGCTTCGTTAGTTTTGATTCTAAAGAGGTCCTCCGCGTCGGGCGTGCCCGCCACGACGTTGAGTGCCGAGCCCAGGAAATCCAGGCTCCTGGCCATTCTACGGTGCACGGTAATTTCATCCAGCATGTTCTGGGCATGGTTAATGTCGACTTCCAGAAGTTTCCTCATGTGGGACTGTGGGAACAGTTCAAGCATTCTGACTGTAGAGTCATATGCTAGAAAACTCAGACAGATTTGTCGAGTGCCTAATCAGGCCATACTGTTCCCATACTAATACATTCCCGTCTAACACCGGGATGTATTTTGCATGCGAGAAGTCGGTGACTCGCGCGCTTGCGGTGGTTAGAAGTATGATCGATATTACGGCAAGCCTGTGGAAATTATAGCAAATGGTGAGTGTTTAATATAAGGGTGAATGTGGCATTTGAAATGCCTATTTGATATTGTCCTTATGGACCACCCTCCCCCTAATGAGAACAGATGTTCCCAGATCTGCTTCCACACGCTCTACTGAATAAAGCGGAGTCAATTTGTTACCTAACCATTTGTTGTTACGTAGGTGTACTTTTTCACCAACTTCAAAGATTCGGTTTTGTCTAGAAGGGTTAATTCTGTCCAGGTTAGCTTGTTGTGCCTTGTCAATTCTATCTTTGATTGCCAACATGATCTCGTCATTGCCAGCGTGGATAACCTCCACTGGTCTAAACTTTGTGACCGAATGTAGCAACCTGTTGTATTCTATCGTAGCCCGTGAGATCAATTCCACAGTATCCTCTATTTTTTTTATCAATTTTGAGGCATCTGGCGATTTCTGCCAGTGTACTGAGAAACCTTTCAATTTGGCCATTGGAGCTACTGTGTAGCGGTGGCGCATTGACAACATCGATGCTGTATTGGTTTTTAAGCAACGACGTGATTGTCTCAGAGTTGAAAGAGGCTTCGTTGTCGCAGTATACGGTTTTGATATTTGGGTAGAAGTTTACCAATTGGAGAATAGGGGCTCGTACATCGATGATTGCCCTAGAAACTAAGGGTTGTACGATGGCGAATTTGGACAATTTGTCAATACAGGTTAAGAAGATTTTTCTGTCAGTGGAAAATATGTCGATATGCAACATTTCTCCAACGTATGAAGGTATAGGGGTATTTCCTAATTCCTGTTTCTTAGGATGGCGGTCGTATTTGGCTTTATTGCAGACTTTGCAATTTGCGACCACTTTGCTAGCTAGTTTAGACATATTCGGGAAGTAATAATCCCGGAGGATTTGTTTAGCGTTCTCTTGTGCAGCCCGATGGGATTTCAAGCTGTTCATTGACGTTGGTAATATCACTGACGAAGGCTTTACAATGCCAAAACTTTGTCGCAGGAAACTCCTGCCTCAAGGCATGTTGAATACGCGCCAGGGTAGGGAAAACACAGTGAATCGCGTTCACGACATTGGCGTTGACAATTTCTTTAACGGATTCTACAAGCGAGTCTTTGTCATTAAAGTTAATGATATGGCGAGTTCTATTTCCGAAGATTATGAAGTCTCGCCGAAGCGGTTGGTTTGCTTCTTCCAAAATGATTTGGTTTCTGAAGCAGTTCAGAGGTTTGTCTGTGGTTTCTATAGTGTACGAAAGGGAAAGCTCACTATGCACCGTGGCTGGATCGGACTGGGCCTCAGCCTCTAAGTTGTTCAGGGGTTGTCTAGATAGCGCGTCCACTACCAGGTTTTGTTTTCCCGGTGTGTAAAATACTTTCCCGTTGTTCTCATCAATAAATGCTTTCCATCGCTTAATCTTAGCGTTGGTGTTTTTCTCGGATACCGCGTATGTGAGAGGCTGGTGATCTGTAAAGATCCTTACCTCTTTGGTACCGTATAGGTAATTTTGAAGTTTGCCTATTGCCCAGACTATCGCCAACAATTCTCTTTCGTTGGTGGCGTAGTTCAGTTCGCAGTCTTTCAGCGTACGAGAGATCATGGGCCTCTTGTTCTGGGACAATACCGCGCCTATACCACTGCCTGAAGCGTCGGTGGTTAGGTCAAATGGTAATTTGAAATCGGGGTACGTCAAATTACATCTTCTGATGTTACGCAGGTGATCAAACGCATTACGCTGGGTTTCATCAAATGTAACAGGAACTTTTTTCGACATGTTTTTACTCACTTTACCGTTTTCCCCTATGAGAATATGAGTGAGAGGCCTGGCAATGGAGACAAAATTCTTCACAAAGCTTCTGTAATAGCTCGCCAGGCCGAGGAAAGACCTAAGGCTAAACAGATTTTTGTGTTCGGGGAACTCTTGTATCGCCCTGACTTTTTCAAGGTCTGTTTTCGTTCCCCCCCTAGTGACTATGAAGCCTAAGAATTCTACGCTTTCTTTAAAGAATTTAGTCTTTTCTCGTGCCACCTTCATGTTGGCCTCGAGCAGTCGCTTAAGCACTATATCGATGTGCTTAACATGTTCGGTTTCGTTTTCTGAAAATATAATGACGTCATCGACATAGACGTAACATATCTTGCCTATTTCTTCCCTCAGCACATCATCGATGGCTCTTTGGAATATGCTACCTGCGTTTTTTAATCCGAAAGGTAATCGGCAAAACTCGTATTTCCCTCCGTTAACTGAGAAAGAGGTTTTTTCCCGGTCCTTCTCGGCCAAGTATATCTGGTGATACCCTGACCTTAAGTCTAGGGTAGTAAAGTATCTGGCTTTTCCCAAGTTCGCTAAAATCATGGGAATGATTGGCATAGGATAGCGGTCAGCAATTGTTTGTTCATTTAGTTTCTCGACCGGCATTACATTTATAAGGTAAGGTAATTCTTTGCCGCCCCCGTGTCGATAAGTATTTTTAGTGTTCTACCAGCCAACTGTCGTTCGATGAACGGCAGTCGGGAGCGTTCCCTAAAAAATGTAGCAGATCTTTAAGTTCGTCGGAGTCGTTACCTTCTTCAATGCTGGCGACTTCCGCTTCAGCTGTGACGGAATACCCTGACCCTTCCTGCTCGTGGGATTGAGTTATATTATTAACACGCTGGCGTCTTTGTCCCGAATAACGCTGAGATGAATTCCGTCTTTTGTTGTTGCTATTATTCTGAGGCTTTCCCCAATTTGTTTCCTGCCTAGATTTGGCTGTCGAAGGTTCGATCTCCATAGGCTGTACTTTGTTATGGTCTACAATTTCGGGGTCCCCGCGCTTCTGCCAAGGGCTGTCCTCTTGGGGCTTGCTTTGGAATTGCTTAGGAATGAAGTGTGGATTTTTATCCTCTCCTTTCCATTGCTTTCCCTGAAATTTATTAGTACGCCTGTTGCCATCGTGCACAAGAGCCTTGTCTTCGATGGCCTTCGCGTATGACGCCGCGAATGCACTTCTTTCAATGCTATTTTCAGCCTCCCGCGCAAGCGCTAACGCAGTCGTAAGGTCTTTTGGTTGTGCTGGTAGCACCAGTGCTTTGAGCGGTCTTTTCAGCCCAGCAATAAATGCGTGTAGGGCATCGTCCCTAACCTCCTTATTTAAGATAGTTGCCGTGTCTGGACTATGCGACATAACTATTTTGTTCGTGACGAGCGTGAGTTTCCTCTCGACTTCGTCATAGTATGCCATAAGATCGGCATCACGTTGTTGAACCATCTCGAGATTTTGACGTAATACTCGTAGGAACGTTTTGTCCGCGTATGTGCAGTCCAGCCTAGCCAGAATTGCATCGAAATTTAGCACAGTATTATGTGACGTGAGGAGCGCTCGCGCGTTACCACAAATTTTGTTTTTAATAATTACCACTGCTTCATAGTGGGCCTCGCTGCCCTTGTATCTCTTGAATACCTCGTACGCATCTGATGCGGCCTGCCTCCAAGACACGTATTCATCGTGGCTGCCGCTAAAGGTTGGGAGCGATTTCACAATATCTAACTTGACATCACACTTTATGCTGGGGTCTGGCGTTACCCTTTCATAAACTTCTACTTGGGGTGCCTGCACAGTTAACGAGCTGACCTGGTTTCTAACTGATTCAATTTCTGCCCGCCAGCGCTGCTCCTGTGCGGTTAGCGCGGCGTTGACGGCATTTGTTATGAGCGCTTGGACCATTTCTGCATTCATTTCTGATGAGTCTGGTTGTCTCATTGCGGGGCAAAATCCGATTTCTTCACTATCGTCACTGTCTACTTCTTGCTTCACTTCCCTATATTCCCAATTCATCGGCCGCAAATGAAGCTGAGTGAATTAATTGGCAGTAATATGGGTGGCGAATAAAGGTAAAATTTGCATTTCGCGCACCGCTTTTAGTTGGCCAACACTTGTAGCTAAGTCAGGGTCTGGCGACGATGTACAATATTTTAGAGGAGTCACAACACAGTGGGCGAAGTATAACAAATTTGAGAGAAAATATAATAATAAACCCGCAGAATTTTTATGTGTAAAACTTAGCAATCGTTTGCTGGAGTTGCTGCACAGAGAGTGGAGTCACAGAAAATTCGAGAAAACATCACAATAAAAACGCTGAGTTATACATCCCAAGAAAAATTCCAGTTGGGAAATGGTTGGAGCGAAGCACAGGCTTAGCAAACACACAGATACACTGGGCACAAAATTTCTACGTTTCTTTATTTAAAATTAGACACATGCAAATTAAGTAAATCCACAGAATACTCCAGGGGAAAGGTGCGGGGCATAATCGCCACACCAAAATGCAAAGAAATATATATATCGGGATTTTACACTGTACGGAATTTTTCTGGCGAGGTATGCAGAACTCACAGGCACACTTTATTTATTCGTTTATTACAGTATCACGACCTGGTGCTATCTTAGTCGCACAGTCACTTACATTTTATGATCTTCAGGGTAGGTTCGAAGAGTAGTTGGGCGTCAGTTATAAAGTGGAGTGGGAGGTTGGTAATAATATATCCCTCGCCGTTGTCTCCCAGTGTAGGTAGCCGGTTGGCTGTTGCTGGTTGTCCAGTGGGGGGCCGGTTGGCCGTCCTGTTTCTATGATGAAATAGGATGATTACGTTGGAAGGAGACTGTCCTTCAATACCGCTGGCCTAGAGACTCAGCCGGTATATTTTGTAATAAAAAGGTTTAACGGCAAAGTGCCGGAGTTTCGTTATATGAGCTTGTGCTCTTTATTAATTGATAAAATCAGAACTGAACTTAAGAACTAACAAAAGCTCATGCATGACCGGATGCCTGTGGCAGACCGCTGACCATGCACATTTTGCAGAAGTCATACGATCGCTGCTAGCCAATGGGACAAAGCCACGGCCCATAAGGGCGCAATATGTTGGCTCAGCTCTCGGGCCAATTAGGGTGGACCCAATTTGGGGTGGTCCATACATGAGTGGAGTAATAATTATAATATTAAATGCTTAATATTAATAAATTATGGGTAATGATTAATATTAATAGGAGGAATAAAAATAGGCCTGCTGATGCTAACCTGGGAGTTCGTTGTTAACTACTCCCCCCTTAAATTAGACGCCGTCCTCGGTGACAGCCAATTCGTCAATGGATTTTTGCAACTGGGATGCCTCCCGTTTGCGCCTGCAGTGTTGTTGCAGCAGGACCAAGCCGCATAACGTGAAGCTAACGGCGACTCCCGCGACGAACCAGATTTTTGGTGCACCTCCCGCGGACACGTCCTCTCTGAGCTCCTGCATCAGCCGCAGGTTGTGCTCGTTCATCCGCTTTAGTAGCGGCAGACTCAGTATTTGATCATGTCCGGTGATTCCAGGGCTCTTATCCACAGCGTTATTGAGGTTCACTGAGTCGTTGATGACTGCCTTCCGTTCGAAGGTAATAAGGTGGGTCCCTATTACGGTTGTTGTAGGCCCGTCATCGATAGTAATCCTCGTAAATTTCTCGTTGACGATTATTACTCCATCGTCCACGATTGTAAGGGGCTCTAGATTGCTGGGCTGCGTCCGGCATGTAGCCACACCGCCGGCACACTGCCTGGCGCAGGTGTCGAGAACCGCCATTTTGCAGAATGTGGCCAAGTTGGTAGACGCGCAATCTGAAACTGCTAGGACTCCGTCATCACATTCCGCCGAGACGTTTTCTTCAATTTGTAACATGGTATGGACAGGAAAGAGCAGGACTTTTTTACAAATAAACTTAACTTTAGGATATTGAACAATTACATGGATAAAAATATTAGATTGAAAAATCTTAATCTTAGATACATCCATAAGACTAACTATGGGGACCTCTGTGAGCTGTTCGTCGAAGATAGATTTAAGGTCATTGTGATTAAAAATAACTGGATTTATCATATTGTTTTTTGCGAGTGTGATCGTGAGCATGCAATTTTGTATTTCTGAAATTAGTATTTCTATTCTATTTCTGGCTAAGAGGGTCTCGAAAAGGTGGCCGGCGTCAACCAACCCGTCCCTTTTCTCTTTGAGGATTCTGTTTACTGTGTCTGTGAGTTGGTTAATATGTTTTTGCGTTTCAGTGTTTATTACTACCTGCCTATTGTTTGCCTCTATTAGGGCTGCTTCGTTATTTTTGATTCTAAAGAAGTCCTCCGCGTCGGGCGTGCCCGCCACGACGTTGAGTGCCGAGCCCAGGAAATCCAGGCTCCTGGCCATTCTACGGTGCACGGTAATTTCATCCAGCATGTTCTGGGCATGGTTAATGTCGACTTCCAGAAGTTTCCTCATGTGGGACTGTGGGAACAGTTCAAGCATTCTGACTGTAGAGTCATATGCTAGAAAACTCAGACAGATTTGTCGAGTGCCTAATCAGGCCATACTGTTCCCATACTAATACATTCCCGTCTAACACCGGGATGTATTTTGCATGCGAGAAGTCGGTGACTCGCGCGCTTGCGGTGGTTAGAAGTATGATCGATATTACGGCAAGCCTGTGGAAATTATAGCAAATGGTGAGTGTTTAATATAAGGGTGAATGTGGCATTTGAAATGCCTATTTGATATTGTCCTTATGGACCACCCTCCCCCTAATGAGAACAGATGTTCCCAGATCTGCTTCCACACGCTCTACTGAATAAAGCGGAGTCAATTTGTTACCTAACCATTTGTTGTTACGTAGGTGTACTTTTTCACCAACTTCAAAGATTCGGTTTTGTCTAGAAGGGTTAATTCTGTCCAGGTTAGCTTGTTGTGCCTTGTCAATTCTATCTTTGATTGCCAACATGATCTCGTCATTGCCAGCGTGGATAACCTCCACTGGTCTAAACTTTGTGACCGAATGTAGCAACCTCTTGTATTCTATCGTAGCCCGTGAGATCAATTCCACAGTATCCTCTATTTTTTTTATCAATTTTGAGGCATCTGGCGATTTCTGCCAGTGTACTGAGAAACCTTTCAATTTGGCCATTGGAGCTACTGTGTAGCGGTGGCGCATTGACAACATCGATGCTGTATTGGTTTTTAAGCAACGACGTGATTGTCTCAGAGTTGAAAGAGGCTTCGTTGTCGCAGTATACGGTTTTGATATTTGGGTAGAAGTTTACCAATTGGAGAATAGGGGCTCGTACATCGATGATTGCCCTAGAAACTAAGGGTTGTACGATGGCGAATTTGGACAATTTGTCAATACAGGTTAAGAAGATTTTTCTGTCAGTGGAAAATATGTCGATATGCAACATTTCTCCAACGTATGAAGGTATAGGGGTATTTCCTAATTCCTGTTTCTTAGGATGGCGGTCGTATTTGGCTTTATTGCAGACTTTGCAATTTGCGACCACTTTGCTAGCTAGTTTAGACATATTCGGGAAGTAATAATCCCGGAGGATTTGTTTAGCGTTCTCTTGTGCAGCCCGATGGGATTTCAAGCTGTTCATTGACGTTGGTAATATCACTGACGAAGGCTTTACAATGCCAAAACTTTGTCGCAGGAAACTCCTGCCTCAAGGCATGTTGAATACGCGCCAGGGTAGGGAAAACACAGTGAATCGCGTTCACGACATTGGCGTTGACAATTTCTTTAACGGATTCTACAAGCGAGTCTTTGTCATTAAAGTTAATGATATGGCGAGTTCTATTTCCGAAGATTATGAAGTCTCGCCGAAGCGGTTGGTTTGCTTCTTCCAAAATGATTTGGTTTCTGAAGCAGTTCAGAGGTTTGTCTGTGGTTTCTATAGTGTACGAAAGGGAAAGCTCACTATGCACCGTGGCTGGATCGGACTGGGCCTCAGCCTCTAAGTTGTTCAGGGGTTGTCTAGATAGCGCGTCCACTACCAGGTTTTGTTTTCCCGGTGTGTAAAATACTTTCCCTTGTTCTCATCAATAAATGCTTTCCATCGCTTAATCTTAGCGTTGGTGTTTTTCTCGGATACCGCGTATGTGAGGGCTGGTGATCTGTAAAGATCCTTACCTCTTTGGTACCGTATAGGTAATTTTGAAGTTTGCCTATTGCCCAGACTATCGCCAACAATTCTCTTTCGTTGGTGGCGTAGTTCAGTTCGCAGTCTTTCAGCGTACGAGAGATCATGGGCCTCTTGTTCTGGGACAATACCGCGCCTATACCACTGCCTGAAGCGTCGGTGGTTAGGTCAAATGGTAATTTGAAATCGGGGTACGTCAAATTACATCTTCTGATGTTACGCAGGTGATCAAACGCATTACGCTGGGTTTCATCAAATGTAACAGGAACTTTTTTCGACATGTTTTTACTCACTTTACCGTTTTCCCCTATGAGAATATGAGTGAGAGGCCTGGCAATGGAGACAAAATTCTTCACAAAGCTTCTGTAATAGCTCGCCAGGCCGAGGAAAGACCTAAGGCTAAACAGATTTTTGTGTTCGGGGAACTCTTGTATCGCCCTGACTTTTTCAAGGTCTGTTTTCGTTCCCCCCCTAGTGACTATGAAGCCTAAGAATTCTACGCTTTCTTTAAAGAATTTAGTCTTTTCTCGTGCCACCTTCATGTTGGCCTCGAGCAGTCGCTTAAGCACTATATCGATGTGCTTAACATGTTCGGTTTCGTTTTCTGAAAATATAATGACGTCATCGACATAGACGTAACATATCTTGCCTATTTCTTCCCTCAGCACATCATCGATGGCTCTTTGGAATATGCTACCTGCGTTTTTTAATCCGAAAGGTAATCGGCAAAACTCGTATTTCCCTCCGTTAACTGAGAAAGAGGTTTTTCCCGGTCCTTCTCGGCCAAGTATATCTGGTGATACCCTGACCTTAAGTCTAGGGTAGTAAAGTATCTGGCTTTTCCCAAGTTCGCTAAAATCATGGGAATGATTGGCATAGGGTAGCGGTCAGCAATTGTTTGTTCATTTAGTTTCTCGACCGGCATTACATTTATAAGGTAAGGTAATTCTTTGCCGCCCCCGTGTCGATAAGTATTTTTAGTGTTCTACCAGCCAACTGTCGTTCGATGAACGGCAGTCGGGAGCGTTCCCTAAAAAATGTAGCAGATCTTTAAGTTCGTCGGAGTCGTTACCTTCTTCAATGCTGGCGACTTCCGCTTCAGCTGTGACGGAATACCCTGACCCTTCCTGCTCGTGGGATTGAGTTATATTATTAACACGCTGGCGTCTTTGTCCCGAATAACGCTGAGATGAATTCCGTCTTTTGTTGTTGCTATTATTCTGAGGCTTTCCCCAATTTGTTTCCTGCCTAGATTTGGCTGTCGAAGGTTCGATCTCCATAGGCTGTACTTTGTTATGGTCTACAATTTCGGGGTCCCCGCGCTTCTGCCAAGGGCTGTCCTCTTGGGGCTTGCTTTGGAATTGCTTAGGAATGAAGTGTGGATTTTTATCCTCTCCTTTCCATTGCTTTCCCTGAAATTTATTAGTACGCCTGTTGCCATCGTGCACAAGAGCCTTGTCTTCGATGGCCTTCGCGTATGACGCCGCGAATGCACTTCTTTCAATGCTATTTTCAGCCTCCCGCGCAAGCGCTAACGCAGTCGTAAGGTCTTTTGGTTGTGCTGGTAGCACCAGTGCTTTGAGCGGTCTTTTCAGCCCAGCAATAAATGCGTGTAGGGCATCGTCCCTAACCTCCTTATTTAAGATAGTTGCCGTGTCTGGACTATGCGACATAACTATTTTGTTCGTGACGAGCGTGAGTTTCCTCTCGACTTCGTCATAGTATGCCATAAGATCGGCATCACGTTGTTGAACCATCTCGAGATTTTGACGTAATACTCGTAGGAACGTTTTGTCCGCGTATGTGCAGTCCAGCCTAGCCAGAATTGCATCGAAATTTAGCACAGTATTATGTGACGTGAGGAGCGCTCGCGCGTTACCACAAATTTTGTTTTTAATAATTACCACTGCTTCATAGTGGGCCTCGCTGCCCTTGTATCTCTTGAATACCTCGTACGCATCTGATGCGGCCTGCCTCCAAGACACGTATTCATCGTGGCTGCCGCTAAAGGTTGGGAGCGATTTCACAATATCTAACTTGACATCACACTTTATGCTGGGGTCCGGCGTTACCCTTTCATAAACTTCTACTTGGGGTGCCTGCACAGTTAACGAGCTGACCTGGTTTCTAACTGATTCAATTTCTGCCCGCCAGCGCTGCTCCTGTGCGGTTAGCGCGGCGTTGACGGCATTTGTTATGAGCGCTTGGACCATTTCTGCATTCATTTCTGATGAGTCTGGTTGTCTCACTGCGGGGCAAAATCCGATTTCTTCACTATCGTCACTGTCTACTTCTTGCTTCACTTCCCTATATTCCCAATTCATCGGCCGCAAATGAAGCTGAGTGAATTAATTGGCAGTAATATGGGTGGCGAATAAAGGTAAAATTTGCGTTTCGCGCACCGCTTTTAGTTGGCCAACACTTGTAGCTAAGTCAGGGTCTGGCGACGATGTACAATATTTTAGAGGAGTCACAACACAGTGGGCGAAGTATAACAAATTTGAGAGAAAATATAATAATAAACCCGCAGAATTTTTATGTGTAAAACTTAGCAATCGTTTGCTGGAGTTGCTGCACAGAGAGTGGAGTCACAGAAAATTCGAGAAAACATCACAATAAAAACGCTGAGTTATACATCCCAAGAAAAATTCCAGTTGGGAAATGGTTGGAGCGAAGCACAGGCTTAGCAAACACACAGATACACTGGGCACAAAATTTCTACGTTTCTTTATTTAAAATTAGACACATGCAAATTAAGTAAATCCACAGAATACTCCAGGGGAAAGGTGCGGGGCATAATCGCCACACCAAAATGCAAAGAAATATATATATCGGGATTTTACACTGTACGGAATTTTTCTGGCGAGGTATGCAGAACTCACAGGCACACTTTATTTATTCGTTTATTACAGTATCACGACCTGGTGCTATCTTAGTCGCACAGTCACTTACATTTTATGATCTTCAGGGTAGGTTCGAAGAGTAGTTGGGCGTCAGTTATAAAGTGGAGTGGGAGGTTGGTAATAATATATCCCTCGCCGTTGTCTCCCAGTGTAGGTAGCCGGTTGGCTGTTGCTGGTTGTCCAGTGGGGGGCCGGTTGGCCGTCCTGTTTCTATGATGAAATAGGATGATTACGTTGGAAGGAGACTGTCCTTCAATACCGCTGGCCTAGAGACTCAGCCGGTATATTTTGTAATAAAAAGGTTTAACGGCTAAGTGCCGGAGTTTCGTTATATGAGCTTGTGCTCTTTATTAATTGAATATAAAATCAGAACTGAACTTAAGAACTAACAAAAGCTCATGCATGACCGGATGCCCGTGGCAGACCGCTGACCATGCACATTTTGCAGAAGTCATACGATCGCTGCTAGCCAATGGGACAAAGCCACAGCCCATAAGGGCGCAATATGTTGGCTCAGCTCTCGGGCCAATTAGGGTGGACCCAATTTGGGGTGGTCCATACATGAGTGGAGTAATAATTATAATATTAAATGCTTAATATTAATAAATTATGGGTAATATGATTAATATTAATAGGAGGAATAAAAATAGGCCTGCTGATGCTAACCTGGGAGTTCGTTGTTAACTTATATATTCTTGATCAGGATCAATGCCACTCCCACTCTAACGCCTACAAACCGCCCAAAGCTGCTACGCCCACACTTTTTAAAAATGTTTTGATATTTTTTTATTTTTGTATTAGTCTTATAAATTTCTAACGATTTGCCAAACAACTTTTTTGCCAATCCCACACTAACGCCCACAGACCGCCCAAAGCTGCAACGCCCACACTTTTGAAAAATATTTTGATATTTTTTCATTTTTGTATTAGTCTTGTAAATTTCTATCAATTTGACAAAAAAAATTTTGCCACGCCCACTCTAGCGCCCACAAACCGCCAAAAACTGTCAGTGCTGAAGACTCCTTTGCACTTTTACTAGCTGAGTAACGGGTATCAGATAGTCGGAAAACTCGACTATAGCGTTCTCTCTTGTTTATAATTGGGATATGGGCATCTAACTTCTCCTCATATAATGATAGTTCCTTGTCATAAGGAATTCGGTTTATCAAACTTTACAGTTCTCCAACGTTACTATAGCGAACCCTTTTATGGATACAATTAGATCCAATAATTGTGTTTTATGTATTTAATATTAAAATGTGTGCTGGTTCTATTTCTGTTATTATTTTTTAGTTGCCTAAAATTAAAGCTGCCTTAGCATTAAAATAGGCCATATAATTAGGGACAATTAAAAACTTGGATTCATTAATGGGTAGTGGAACAATGTGTGTGAATTTATAAAAGTGTTGGCTAAATGTAGGTATTCTTATCCTAAAGTGTATCTTAATTCCAATCATGAAGGTGTCTAATTCTAACATTTGAAATATATATTCATCCGATAGCTCCCGTAACTCCGGGTCAAACTCTTTTCTGATTATTTCTACTTCCTCCTCAATAACAACTTTCCCTTTACTGACTGCTCTAGTGGTAATTTGGGTGGCCTTAATTAGATTTATAAACTTTACTTATGTTAGGCATTAAGTCCACTTTTATTATTTCTTTAAAGAAAGGCACGCTCAATTGTGAATAACTCTGAATTCTTAACAAGTGTACTTATTATACTTAGGTACTATGATGTGTAGAATTTGTATATTTAGTAATGTAAGGTCGTGGTTGAGGCTCTCAAGTGTTGTGTTCTTGATTTTTACCTGTGAAGGTATAAAATTCGTAATTGTAAATACTTAAGGACAAGCTAGCGTATATTTGTATTTTCTCAGGCTCTTTTCTTCTCTTTTTTTTGTATTTAAAAGCTAACATAATGAGCAAAAATTATTAAAAATATCCAGTCTATTTCTATACTAGTTCCTTCCTTTTAAGCTACGACATGGGAGTGCACGGCCCTTTTTACAAGTACCCCTAACACTTTGAGCAGCCCTCTGCAGAACACGCGATGGGATTTGCAGGAGCTAACTCTATGTTCATATTTATCTTTTGATCTTTCTTATATTCCTTTATTTTCCTTTCTTTGAGGATAGCTACTCCCATTGCATTTTGTGTGAGATTCTCCTCAAGATGATCTGTGCATATTCAAGTGCATGTTACGGAAGCCACGAGGTCTGCTTCCTATCTAGCTGTGAGGTCGATGCATTTTCAGTGGGTGCTGATATTCTTCGCCGGGACTTTTATGTTGATAATGTGATATCTGCCGCCAACTCCAAAGAAGAGGCCAAACACATAATACAGCAGACGTCCCCGCTCTTGTCCAGATGTAATTATACCCGTTACTCGTAGAGTAAAAGGGTATACTAGATTCGTTGAAAAGTATGTAACAGGCAGAAGGAAGCGTATAAAGTATATATATTCTTGATCAGGATCAAAAGCCGAGTCGATCTAACCATGTCCGTCTGTCCGTCCGTCTGTCCGTTGGTCTGTCCGTCCGTATGAACGCTAAGATCTCAGGAACTACTGTATTAGTCTTGTAAATTTCTATCGATTTGCCAAAAAAAACTTTTTGCCACGTCCACTCTAACGCCCACAAACCGTCAAAAACTGTCAGTGTTGAAGACTCTCCTGCGCACTTCCAATAGCTTAGTAACGGGTATCAGATAGTCGGGGAACTCGACTATAGCGTTCTCTCTTGTTTTTATCTAAGGAAGTGGTGTTCATATTCCTTTATTTTCCTTTCTTTTTTTTTTTATTCATCAATTACACGAAAAGAAAAATATGGCAATAATCTACAGAACACACGATGGGACTGCAGTGTTATTTTACCAATTTTTTTAACTTTTCTTTCTATATTTTCTTTTTTTTTTTTACTTGTTCTTATTTTATTCATCAATTGACGCTAAAAGAAAAATATTGCAACAATCTGCAGAACACACGATGGGACTGCAGAGTTGTTTCAGCAATATCTTTAAATTTTCTCTTTATATTCCTTTGTTTTTTTATCTTTTTCTTTCTTTCTTTATTACTTCATCAATAAAACGTACATTTTACAGCGCTCTGCAGAACACACGATGTGACTGCAGAGGCTATTCCTGACCTATCTCTATTTTCTTTTGTGACACAACAAAAACAAATTGGCCGCACTCTGCAGAACCGCGATGGGACTGAAGAAGCACTTCCAATTAATTTTCCCGATCAGCGCCAATCCAAAAAAAATTGTTTTCTGACTCAAGCTAAGTGTCACATGCACTGTGGGTATCAAAAATCATTTGGCCAATATTAAATTATTTCGTATTCTTTACAACCTTTATTATTTATCATTATTTATTCTTTTTCTTTTTTTTGTTCGATTATATTATCACAAAATTCTTTCTTTTTCTAGCCAAATAATTTTTTACGACTGCACACTCACTTTTATCACAACACCAAAAGGACACTTTACTTGCTCTCTTTCTTTTCTTGCTTCCCATGCCGCACCTTATTTTCTTTAGTATTACTTTATACTCAGGTATTTTAATTTAAAACAAAATTTTACTACTCACAGATAACCATCAATTAGTGTATGTGTAAGCTTACAATAACATCATTATGAAGCGACCCATCCCGGTTCGTAGTCGTCGGCTGCGCCAGTTATGATTCAGGATGCTAAGTCCTTAAAGTAGTTTGCTGGTGTTGAGGGTTTGATGTTAGTTGCCCGAAGTTCCGAGTTTGGTTTTTTAGAGTGAGAAGACGTTGGTTCTTGTTCGATGACAAAACTGATCTGATTCTTTATTTCAGCGGCGGTCAAAATGAGACCTCCGCTGAGAGAAGTAAATAGGAAATACATAGTGCCTTAATATTACATGTGTAAGTGTTATCCTTAAATGCTGCGTCACAGACTCTTGAGTGGGTGAGTCGGGTAGCCGAAATTGTGAAGTGCTGTGTTGCCTATTCTTGAGTGGGTTAATTCTTTGCTGATGTCGTGCTCCTATTACCCAGCCCGGAGGAGTAGGAAATGTAATGTAAACATTTCTCCGCTGTTGGCAACGGCCGTTCGCTGAACGGTCGTTGAGTGTCCTCATTCAAACCGGTGTTAACATTTTGGTTGCTTTGTACCAATTCCAGGGTAAGCCGGGGTGGCTTCGCTGGAGGGTCTGAGTGCCGGTTGGGACCGGTAACTCGCGCATCGATGCTATACCCTGCTAATATAAATAATATAAAAAATTGAAGTCGCTACAAAGGCGATTGTCTTTTCATTTCTCGAAAATAGTTAATAAAAAAGCCAATTAGCTCAACAAAAACATTATATATATTAAATATACGTTATGAACCCTCTTCAAGTACCTTCCCCCCTCCCCTATCGACCGCTATTGATCTTGCAACTTGAAAACCTTAACGAACAATTCGAATTCAATTCCAATTATATTCTCTTGTAAAATATAAAACTTAAGTTAAACTAATTAAAATTATAACGGAGCTACTACGAACTCTTCTCTACATTGGGGGAACCAATCTCAGGACCAGCCATCGATTCACTAAAACATTTGGAATGCTGTTCATAGTTACTAGGTAAGCTATGCGGCTACGACAGCCGTTGCTACACTGCGAGAAATAGTCTCGCTTAACTTATATATTTATGTTAAAAGCATTTAAAGGAATAACAAATTTATATCACACTAAGAAGAGGTACCAGATGACATCGCAGAAAGCGCTGCACAAGGGCACTTACATTGCTATAACATAAGTTATAGACCGATATGTTTTGACGTGGAAAGGAGGACCCCGATTTTCAAGTATTAACAACGAGTATAATAAATATTTTATCTGGGTTGAGATTGAATGTAACTATGTGATTATTTTATATTTTGTGTATACATTTGAAATTTAACGTCTACGACAGCTGTTGGATAGTTCCACGCAAATAATATACACATAATATACATATGCAATTTTTTTCCCACCCTTCAGGCCCTTCATCGAGAGTAATTGGCATTCGAAATAATAAAATGGGAAAAAAAAAAAACATTTCTTAACAGCATCGGCGTAGTGTGACAAAAAATATATGATTTCAATTTACATTTTCTTTTGCTATATCTATGTCTTGGAAAGTTCACGGCTTAGAAAATTAAAAGTAGCAACTAAAAGTTATTTTATGTCCACTTTCAAATAATAAATAATTTTGGAGCGTGACAAAAATCGTTACATGTCACAACACTGCTGATGTATGCCTACATATATGTGTACATACATATGAATATTTTGTGCATCAAAGGTTCCTGACTGATATTTTGCTTTATGTGTTGTTTTATTTTAATCATAGAAAATCATCAAGAAAAAAGTAATGTAAGTTTTTTGAAACTGATAACTGAACTTAAAACAAATCTAACCATCGGTATTACTAAGTTTTTTGTATATATGTAATGTATATATATATGTACATATTTATAAACATTAAACAACTAAAATGTCGATGTATCAGATAAAAACATTTATATGTGAAAACATGTTTGTACATATGTAGTTTATTATATTCAATCTGCTCGTTTAGACTTTGTATAAGTGTACAAATATTAATTCACTCCCATAAATGTAGGTGGATGTTGTACTGATGTACGAATTTGCACCACACTTATAAAGACACATATGTATATACATACATACATGTATACGTAGTTTCATACAATCTTAATAAAGATTCGTTGGAAAATACATACATATATCATAGGGAAGGATGCATTTCCGACTGCGAAATGCGTTGCACTTTTCACCAATTTGTTTTTTTAAAAGTTCTGATTCGTCTGTGCATAAACAACTTCTCAGTTATTTGCTCATAACTTAGAAGGTAACGTTGAATACGAAATGTTGGTTGTTGTATGAAAATTACATTAAATTTAAGGCTGCATAATACTTTTTTCATTAAAGCTACCGGCTTATTTCATACATACTCAAACATAAATAAATATATTTACACGCCCACAGCGTTCTGTATAGTATTACCCGTTACTTAATGGTAGAAGTAGATTCGTTGAAAAATATGTAACAGGTTGAAGGACCCGTTTCCGTCTCTGCATTCTTGATCAGGATCACAAGATGAGTCGATCTGGCCAACTCCTTCCTTAGAACGTTAAGATCTAGGGCATCAGACGCAGCGCACGTGTGTACGTGTATGATGACGTACATATGTAGGTCCATAATCGAAATAGATTCTTCGTACAATTTAAATATTAAATTCAAATTTTTAAATTGTCATTTATCATTATTATATATATCAAATTTTAGGAAAATTTATGTTATTTCAAAGTAATGAATGAACAAAATTATTTATTTTATTTATTTATTTACAGCTAACTTAAAGTATAAAACAATAAGGTAACTGAGAAGTAGGAGCATTAGCAGCTAATGCCTTCCGCTCGACTACGGTGACAGTGGTTTATACAGAGTGAGAGGAAAATATAGATTTATATTTTATCAATTAAGTTGGAGTTTAGCAAAAAGGTTTTAATTTTGTTGATGCTATCGTAAGATGGGTTAGCAAGTACGGTTATTGGGTTGATTGATTGAAAGGCAACTCTTCTATAAAGGGAAAGGGAGGGACTAGGATGTGTTTAACGTCTAACTGATGATTATTGCAGAGAGGGCATATGTTCATGTAGTGGGCATTGGTAAGGTTGGTGTGTCCAAACCTGAGTCGGCTCATAAGGATTTGTGTTTTCCTGTTGTGTGATGTGGTGTTGTAGGAGGAGTTGGTAGCTTGAAGGATGAGCTTGTACAAGGGAGTTATGCTGTTATGCAGTTCTGTTTGTTTGGAATCGACGTATTTTTTATGTGCCACAGTTGTAATTTGGGGAGTAGACGAGAGGGTATCTGTGCGCATATTAAGCTGTTTTGTCGGCTTATCTGCAGGATTTAGCTTCTAGTATCGGTTTTTGTGGCCTTAATATAGGAAAAACTAGGCTAACTTTGTAGGCTTGAGTAATGTGGAAATTTAGGATATCTGAGTTTAAAGGTGGTGGGGTTGTATTTGGCAGGCTGCTTGAGATGGCGTATAGTTTGATTAAGTGTTTAAGACCAGCTTGTTGGTTCTGAAGATGCTGGAAAAGTTCCTGTCAGCTTCTTGTGACAATAGGTTGCCGAATGTGTTTGCGATTTCCCAAGAGGAATAGGTAGTTTTAATATTTGTCCACATTCTAGAAGGGTGCGATTTGGGGTATATGTGGGAGGGGAATTTTTGAATAGCCCTTTTTTTTTTTTTGCTTCTTTAATTTCTCTTCGATACTTTGCGTTGGCCTTGTTAAACTCTAATATGTTTGTTAATGTTTCTTTAAAGTATTTTCCAATTATTGTTTTTCAATTTGTTTAATAAAAAAAATTCCTGGTTTCACCACGAAACTGTACGGGATAGGGAGAAAGTTGGGTTCTGTAGAATAGAGGTGTGTGCGTCTTGTATTAACATTTTTTTAATGAGCGCACCATCTTTGTTCACGTTACTGTTACAGAGTTGGGTATTTGAGTTGAAATATAAGATTTTATTGCTAAAGAGTTCAGACTTTGTTTTTTTAAGGTTGATAGAAGGTTTGTCAATGAAGGTTGTGGAGGAAGGGCGAGGAAACATTGAAATAAGGATTGGAAAGTGGTCGCTACCATTAAGGTCACTTTCCATTTACTTTTGAGGACTAGTTCGGCAGATACAAGCGAAAGGTCTATATGCGAGAACGCGTTGTGGGTTGAGTAGTGGGTAGGAGATTTGTCGTTTATGAGAATAAATCTGAAAGATCTATAAATGTTTGGCTGTTGGGTTGGCTCTGGGGAAAGCCCAGTAAGGATGCCTGCTAGGGTGGGTAAATTATTTCGGGAAAGGACGTTTTGTAGGTTGTTAAGGCGGAATTGATGGTTAAGTGAGATGTAGGAAGAATATAGAGTAATGTTAGGTTTTGAATTGATCGAAATACCGATGGTTTCGAAGTCAGGGTTTAGTTGGTGTTGTCTGTGGGAGATAGATTTTTGCACTAAAATGGATGTGTCACCGAATGCATTCGAACAGAAACTACAGTAAATTTATAAGTTTATGGGGATAGGAAGGGATTAGGTGTGGGATATGTGGGTTTCCTGAATCATGTATGGTCGAAACTTTTTAATTTGTACTATATTTATCATTAAAATAGTAGTAAATAAATAGGTTGGTAAGATAAGTAAGTTTCCATGTCGCAAGAGTCGCTAGACCCGTCCAATGGATCGATTTGTTTGTTTTAGATTTCTTATTGCGAATTTTATTAGCTGCTTTGTGCGATGCGATCATGCGTTTAGATGTATTGATGGGAATGCACGGGGTTTGGGTATTGTTTATGGTTAGTTAAAGGTAAGCTTATACTTTCTAGTTTACTATTTTTATGCGTATGATGCTGGAGTCCTGGAGGGAGGAGATTTTTGTTGTCCTTTGGGTTTGTTGAGATGCTGAGGTTCTGCGTTTTGGTGTAGCTGATTTGTGGTTTTTGGTAACCGATGCGAATGGGAGCGGAGTGGTTTTAGTGTTACGAGTCCTAAGAAGTTTTGTTTTCGCATTTGTTAGTGATCTTGATTGCTATTAATTCTTGTTGTATTTTGAAGACTGGGCAAGTTCTGCTTATGGAGTTGTGGGGGTTTGTGGTTTGACCTTTACTTCAATTTGTGCATTTTGGGGGTCTTATACACTTTTTAGTAGGGGAAGAGGTAGTAGTCGTATCCGCAGTTGTGGCAAGTTTAGTTGTTTTTACAAGTTTTGTACAAATGGCCGAATTTGAAGCAGTTATTGCATCTAGTTGGTAAAGAAATATACTCGCGGTTTGAGGTTCTTTGATAGCCAATCATTACATATTCAGGGAGTACGTGAGAGTTGAATGTCAATATAATGAGACCAGTGCATTGCATAAAACTGAAACAAAACTAAAGTAAAATTTTTAAAAAAGCGTACAACTTTTTTTCTATGCCTCTAGATCAAAAAAAAGTTTCACATTTTTTTATTGCAAATAACTCAAGAAAGAGAATTTTCAAATAATAAAAGTTGTGTAATCTAAATGGCAAAGGTGAAATCATCATCGTTGGGGCCATTACAAAATCGAAAAAAAAAGAGAACGCTCTAGCCGAGTTCCCCGACTATTTGAAACCCGTTACTCAGCTGGTGGAAGTGCAAAGGAGAATTTCCACACTGACAGTTATTGGCGGTTTGTGGGCGTTAAAGTGGGCGTAGCAAAAAGTTTTTTGGCAAATCGATAGAAAATGACAAGACTAATACAAAAATGAAAACATTTTTTAAAAGTGTGGGCGTGCCAGTTTTGTGCAGTTTGTGGGCATTATAGTGAGCGTGGCAAACAACAAACTTGCGCTGCGTCTATGTCTCTGGAGTCTGTATGCTTAATCTCAACTTTCTAGCTTTTGTAGTTCCTGAGATCTCGACGTTCATACGGACGGACAGATTGACGGACATGGCCAGATCGACTCGGCTATTCATCCTGATCAAATATATATATATGTATTTTATACGGTCGAAAACGCTTCCTTCTGCCGGTTACATACTTTTCAACAAATCTAATATACCCTTTTACTCTACGAGTAACGGCTATAAAAAACATTCTCTTTACTTTTGTACAAATTATACAAATCTTAAAAGTAACGTTTAAGGTAACCGG
The DNA here is from genome assembly GCF_016746235.2 of Drosophila teissieri. Taxonomy (NCBI): domain Eukaryota; kingdom Metazoa; phylum Arthropoda; class Insecta; order Diptera; family Drosophilidae; genus Drosophila; species Drosophila teissieri. Next base: position 24,037,489 of record NC_053029.1, on the reverse strand, counting down.
TGTGTAATATAATATGTTGTTGCAGCCAACGATTAAATTACGAAGTTTATAGCAGCACTTTTTGAATTTATAGTCTTTTTTTTATATTTAAGGTGGTTACAAATAAATCTTTAGCTGTACATATTACTATAATTTGTCTTTTGGCCCAAAGGCTTCTTATCCACTATAATTATATATTCTCCAACGGATAGTGGTGGTCGTTTAATCATCATTTGCTCATTTGATCATTTGCGTGTACTCCCTTAACGACCCCTTCCAAAACAGGTCTGCTTATTCGTTAATCTTACAATAGCGTCTGAATCACTTGTAACCGGTAGCTTGTAGCCATCTGCAGATTTAAGCAGTAGGCGCCTAAAGGGATGCAAAGGTTAAGGGAAGCGAGTTTTTTATGTAGTCTGCACTCATTAAGGGGGAACTACCTTTAGAGGCCGACAAAGAGTAATCTCTGAGATAATCAAAAAAAAATAATTTTTCAAAAGTGAAGCTTGGTTTTTATCAAATTTTACAAGGGTCTTGTAAGTCATATCGCCGCGGATATATCAAAATGTTTGTAAGTGATGTTGGCCACAATTTTAGTCTAAAGTCAACAATCCAAAAATTTCTTATTCAAGAGGGTTTTTTGTCGTCGATAAACCAATATCTTTTCTTAATTCGAAAAAAAGTCTGTCAAACAGGCTCCAAAAATCAAAATTCTTGAGTTTCACAAAAAATTTTGTTGTAGTGGCTGTCAAAAAAAATCGAAAAATTATATAGAACATATATAAAACAAGAGAGAACGCTATAGTCGAGTTCCCCGACTATCTGATACCCGTTACTCAGCTAGTGAAAGTGCGAAGGAGTCTTCAGCACTGACAGTTTTTGGCGGTTTGTGGGCGCTAGAGTGGGCGTGGCAAAAAGTTTTTTGGCAAATCGATAGAAATTTAGAAGACTAATACAGAAATGAAAAAATATCAAAACATTTTTCAAAAGTGTGGGCGTAGCAGCTTTGGGCGGTTTGTGGGCGTTAAAGTGGGCGTGGCAACATGAATCGACAAACTTGCGCTGCGTCTATGTCTCAGGAGGCAGTATGCTTAATCTCAACTTTCTACCTTTTGTAGTTCCTGAGATCTCGACGTTCATACGGACAGACAGACGGACGGACAGACGGACGGACAGACGGACATGGCCAGATCGACTCGGCTATTGATCCTGATCAAGAATATATATACTTAATATGGTCGGAAACGCTTCCTTCTGCCTGTTACATACTTTTCAACGAATCTAGTATACCCTTTTACTCTACGAGTAACGGGTATAAAAATGTGAAAAACGTGGTTTTAAGAAAATTACGTTTAAAGTTTGCGGTCATGGAGAACTGGCTCGGCGTAACTACCGGAAGGCACCTCTTCCACAATTTTGAGAATTAGCTTTTGAAACTTTGACACGATATTCTGAGGTAATATACCTATGGATTTTTTAAGTGTCTAAAGGTCTTAAAGCATTTTTTAGGAGTCTCGTCGTTGCAGTTGGAGTTTGGCGAAATTGAAGTTACGATCTTCTCCGTTGCCTTAAGTCTGCGCCATTATATGAGAATATTTCCCCGTCGAGAATAGAGCGAAAAGTCAGGCATGTATAAAATAACACCCCAATGTTTTTCTTTCTGTCGTCCCACGATAACTATACTCCTGTGTAGGTAGATAACCTCTCATATCTCATATCAGGTGGCAGTGGTGCCAATTGCGGTGGACGGCAGAATTGTTTTTATATTTCTGAAAAGATTTTCGGACCGATTTAAATACGAAACTCAATTGAGGAATACAATAATGGCTTCGTATTAATGGTTCCTTCGTGAAGCTGTTGATGGTTTCTTTCGTGAAAGTCTTTGGCAATACAAAAAAGCTGCTTTTCTATGACTCCGATTGATTAAAGTACGCCAAGTTCTAATTTTAAGGTATCTCTTTGAGCTTCTTTGAAAAGTAGATCATTTACTCATACTATTTGTTAAATACTGAGAGTTTGATCAATTTTTTGCATCTAGCTCGAAGAATGGTGGCCCTATATCAGCGCTTCCAGTCGGAGAAACAATCGACATTAAGTGAATCGCTTGTAGAATGGGCCTCTTCGATTTCAAGATGTTTTTTCGAATCCCGTTACGCTCGTTATCAGAAACGGTGCGTCCAGTGGCGGCTCGTTTGGTTGTCGAAGGAACAACGGACCATTAACCCATTCGGCGACGTTGGGCTTAGAGATCAAATTTTGAAGCTGAGACTGCTACGTTTAGCTTCGTCGGGACCCAGTGCCATTTATTAGCGTTGTATCCATAATTTCTCAAATAAGTACAAGTAGCGCGGGTTCATTGTCAGTCAGAAAAGTACCGTCCTTGAATCAGTCTAATATTTGGGTTGATCGGTTATATCGGACCCTTTTATCCAGGCGAACGCCGACTAGTGCAGCGATTAGTTCCATGCGGGGAATAGAAAGTAGCTTAAGCGCAGCCACTTTGCTTTTTGCTGCAACCGGTAATGCCGTAATATCGTCACCCATTCGTGTGCGAATGGATTTCTTAAAGAATCATATTAAGGCCAATGGTGAAGCAGGCCTAAAGGCTCTCATATAGACATTAAGACTTAAAAACCTCTCATTTCGTTGGTTTTGCGACTTCGGAGAAGTTTCTTTTCCTGTTTCATTAGATAGGCTGTCTATGTATTCGTCGACGTGGTGTGCATCTGTAATTGCGTCGAATGCTCGCGGACTTTCTAGTTTATGTTCTTCCTCTGCAATGCATGGAACACAGAATGTTCGTTTGTCCTCATCTTAAAACCAAATATTTTCAGTAAAAAACGTTTGCCAAACTGAATATTTGTTACGTCCCCTTTTGTCAAGGCTATCCGTCAAAAGTTATGTCATCGTTTTTGACCTACTCCGCTTCTCGCGTCAGCAAGAAGCATTTCCTTACCTACTCATTTTGTTGTAGCTAAAATAATAGCATAATTTTATTGATTAATAAATTGTTGGCTATTGCCATGTGTAATACAGAAAAATTAAAGGCTAGCATACAAAGATTATGATAAGTTGACTATAATTGTTCTGTGCGAGGAGTATACAATTCATCATCAGGCAACAGTGCGCACGTCAACAAAAATTGTTGGCTTTTCACGTTGGCTATTTGTATAACAAAAACAAGGCGGATACTCGCCGAAAAGTTATTTTTATTTACAGAATATCGAACATTAAATATTTAATTTCTATCAATGAAATACATTGCCTGGAAGAGGCTAACAATAAAATATTTTTTCCTATACTTGACACCCTTCGGTTACCATTGTTACAAAAATATACTTATATTTACTAATTGTGTGAAAATAAAATAAGCACGAGAGTATATGCATATATAAAAATATAGAGAAAATTTGGTAACAGTGTTCTGGCAAACTTACCCCACTTTAATCCGGAGCGATGAGATCTCGACGCGTTAAATCCTGGGTGTTGCTATATATATAGTGATGGAGTTATACATACATATACATTCGTGCACCAATAATTTGTAACCGAACAATAAGAAAATATACACAAACAAATAGAAAAAAAAATACACTAAGTAAAGGTCATCTTTCTCTAGATATATATATGAATGTATAAATGAGTTGTTTTTCTGCGGCACGCTTCGGCTGCTATCCGACTCTCTATTACTTGGATTATGCACTTGTTTGGGAAGTCCACGCTGTTACTTTGTTTAACATTAACACATTAACAAAAATCCACCGGTTCACTTATTCTTTGTTTATTTGTTTAGCCGTTTGCGTTTTAATTATGCACTTATTGGGGTTGTGGAATACTGGATACGAATCTTTCCAGGGCATGGCTGTACTGATCTTTTGTACATTTTTACTGGCTTCAATAGTGCCAGCAATATTAATAGAGCGGCGATTAACTCCAGGGTATGCTGCACACCTGCTATTTCCTCTCTGAGGTCTACGACCTCCACGGTGTTTATCACATTGGCGGTGTTGTCGGAGGCTTTAGACTAGAGGTGGGCGCGGGCCGTGCTTTTTTTCGCGGCCCGCGGGCTTTTGCCAAAAAAAAAGGTGCTCGTGCCTAAAATCGAGTTTCGTGCGGGCCCCAGGCCTAAGAGAAAAGCCCGGAGGCCCGCAAAAGCCCGAAGGCCCGCTGTATGCTGCCGCGAATGCAAGAACGTAATTGCATATGCATCTAGGCATGGAACGGGCACACTCGCCCGACACAGATGTGTTTTGGCGGCAAAACAGGCCGTGCTTTTTCAAAAAAAGTCGTGCGGGCCTCGTGCTTTTTTTTTGGGACTAGGTTTCGTGATCGTGCAGGCCCGCGCCCACCTCTACTTTAGACTCCTTGCCGCCCATCTTGATACTTCTATAGAATTAGTATTTCCCTTCAAGCGTGTTCCTTGTATTGGTTCTGGATCCTTCCAAAATACGTCCTGTTATTCTAAGGGTTGATACAGTCCTCGGTACTCGACACCTTTCCTTTGACTGAGGTGATTCTCCAGTATTGGCTTTCGGGTAGTCAGTTCGAGTCTTCCCTGATATTGACTTTCGGGCGTTCACTTTGAGTCGTCCCTTTATAAAAAAGTTTGTACTTATGTGTGTATGTATTTTCTGTAAGTTCTGGAACCAATTCACACATGTTTTAGGATTTTAGGAATTCCATATCTTCAAAACTGGAAATGGGCAAGAAAAACTAATTGTTGGGGAAACCAATCCAGCTTTCAAATTTCAAAAATTCGATTATACTCAATCCAACTGGCTAGGGTGCGAAGAAAGCTAGTTGTGGTATATTTCTTTGAGTTCTAAAATTAAATTTATTACTGATGTAATGTTAAAGTCTCTTTAGATGTTCAACGGTGCCCCAGTAATGGTTCTCAAGATCGTTGATTGTGCCATCATACAGCGGATGGCTAAGTTGCTGTCGCTGGCATTCCTCCATAGCTGTGAGCCGTAGGCTCAAAATGGTTTCAGTACTAAAATGTATAGTAGGAATTTGTGGTCCAGGGTAGACGGGTAGGGGCCCTTAATGAGCCAGTGTAGACAGGGCTTTTAGTTTTAGATAAGTTTTTTGGCTCCAATATGCCTGTGCCATGTGAGTCTTCTGTGTACTCCAAGGTGTACTCCTAGGTAAGTTACCCCCTAGTTCAACGATGGGATGGACTATTTGTTATGTTTAGCGTCATCGTTACACGCTTGCATTTTTGCAGACCTTGAGCGGCGAAGGATAGCTGTATCGTCGGCAAAAGTGGATATTCGTAAGCGTAACTTTTGTGTGTTTTCGGGCACAGCTGTTTTGCTTTTTAACATAATCTATCAAATAATTTCAAAAGAGTAGACTTTTTGGTCTTTACGATGAAGGAATGGTATGATCCTTCTTGCGCTTTGGAAACAATATGATGGTTGATTTCTTCCATTGTTGTGGAAAGTAACCAAATTGGAGATGGCATTAAAAAGTGATGTAGTGAACTGCACAAAGAAGCAGCTCAATGATAATTTTCGGAGTTATAAGTTGTCTTTTAAAATTTTTGCGCGAATGTTTGGCCTGATCACATTTTTTAGGTGAGGCAAAACGGTTTCATTCGGCGAGCGAGCTCTCCAAAGTGACGGTTTAGTGTCTGTTGGTGATAGGTGCTCTATATATCGGCGTTGAGCGTATACCTCTTCTTGTTACAGAGCATTGGTCAGTTTCCGTGTGAAGATTGCCATTCCTTACGTAAGGAATAAAAAATTTAAAGAGCTTTAAAAAATCTTCTCTTTCCTTGGAGATTGCACTACAACTGTATTAATATGTCTCTCAATATGTCTAGGTGGCCTACCATTGGCGGCACACCGATGAGTGATCGATACACGCTTGCATTTTTGCAGACCTTGAGCGGCCAAGGATAGCTGTATCGTCGGCAAAAGTGGATATTCGTAGGCGTAACTTTTGTGTGATTAAGTAATACAATATTGCAAGAATGGGTTAACTGTGGCGGCAAATGGGAAAAAATAAGAATAGGCGAAAATTTAGAAATAAATCGATAAATAATTTGATAGCTTTTTTGTAGACAGGCAAGAGAATCGACCCCTTTCACATATGGAAAACTGTAAAGTTTCTACAGATAAGGTGGGTATTTTGACAAGGGGCTTGCACAAGGCGACCGTGCGTGCTGTGCACACAGCCAAGTATTTGGGAGATAGGAATAACGCTTATTAGAATTAGGTAACGTAGAATATGTCGGTTAAAAATGTGGTCAAAAAGATCGGCTGTAAAATAGATTAACTTACGCTTAGTAGAACCACAATATAATAATAAAGAAAGTACCTTTGAAAAACTCCCTATTGAAAAAATCTTTAATAAACAAAGGTAAATTTAAAGGTAAATTAATGAAATTTGTATATATACGAAGCTTATGCTAGCGATATGTCAAAAAATTGTCAATAAAGTCAGATTAGATCAATAAAGTCAGATGGACCACGTAGCTCAGGTATATTAAAATCTCTCAGGCCTACCAATAGAATAAATGTTTAAAAAATTCTGGAAATTCTGAAGACCATTAGTCAAACTGTGAAAACTTTTAAGCTTAGGATCTCTGGCTTTAACCCTGTGTCTGTAAACATAACAATAAGGTATCCAACGAAAATCTATCAGAAAACAATTTAAAAAGCTTGCTATGCAATCCCCTTTTATCTTATTTATATTTTGCAAGAAAGTAACAATTTATTAAAAATAATGCATTTTCGTTTTTTTTTCATACCTTTGATTTTTTGATTTATTAATTTTCATGTTTAGTTCAACAAAATTCAAAAAATATGGATCAAAGGATTTTCATCAAATTTTGTTTTATAGCGCCGAGCACTTATAACCTTTACGCCATCTGCGTATTTATTTGGAAACAACAAAAGCTAGAATTTTGTTTCTATCAATTAGCTAGTGATCTACCAACTGTTCCTATGGCGGTCGATTTTGATTAAACTAAAACCGAAATTATCTTTTTTGTATGAAAACTGGTGTATACTGATAAAGAGAACAACGAAGGCACATTCCATTTGTTTTTGGAATATTCCAATAGCAGCTATTTGACATAGTGAGGGACGGACATGGCTATATCGACTCTTTATTGTAGACGCAAATATCTTCTGCATTGCGTTGAAAACTTCTGACTGAAATCAATGCATCTTCTGCAAGGGCACACAGGGAGGTCGATGTAACATAATTAAAGCCGAAAAAATTAGTTTGAGAACGAAACAATTATTATTTTATTTTTTGTAGCTATGCAGTTTCTGTACAAAATGTATTTTGTTTTGTTGCTTTGCAGCATTTCTTGGTCCGCTTACAACAACAGTTTGCTCAAAATGCCGATACACAAATTTTTGTTAATTTAAAGAGACATAAACGAATTGTTTTCGTTAAGGCACAATTTATAGCAATTTGTGTTTTTAAATAAAATATGGTAAAATCTTTTCTTTTACGTGGAAAAATTGCCTTACTTCAAAAACTGAATAAAATGCCAGATAAGCATATTGGCGTTAATAAATGAATAAATCCAACCGATTTCTCTCATTTGTTTGTCAGAAATAGCACATTCCCGTGAAACAGAATATTTGACAAATGTGAGACTACGATAACCACAGAATACATTCCCTATTTAAGCGTGTAAGCGGGTGGAGCAATAAGTCTTGTTTCTATTGACCACAAATTGAGGTGCCGAAATTGTAAAGGCACCATAAATTGATTTTTTCGGTCATTTATATCGAAAGGTAAAATTACGGGATGGAATACTTCACATTCAGTTTATATTTATAAATCTATCTTATTTGTTTCAGATTTTGCCCTGAATATGCAAAGTTAATTGTAGATTGTTTATAATGTATCCTAGTAGATTTAGTATTTAACGAAAATTGTACCGTGTATTTCGCCCAAAAGAAATCTTTTATGATTGATGCCATAAACACCCTGTTTTGTTGGCTTGCTTTAGTAGTACTGCTTGTAAGCCTACATATATTGTGATCGGACAACCCGTGTGTTATCTTGAATATCAAATTTTTGTATTTAAGTTGGATAATAGTTGTTTTTTTCGTTTATATTTTAAAAATTTCTACATGTTTTTGTGCATAATGAACATTACGATTTCACAACTAAGCAAGAGAAGAAATTAACTTCACTCGGTGACGCCATTTTGTAAAACTTTTTATATACTGCTTTATAAATGGAATTTGGTAAAAAAAGGTAAATTTTGTTTAAGTTTATTGCCAATTTAACTAGTAAATATTAAATATATTTTGTATGTGTTTTGCTAAAAGTATAAAATATGTAAATATGTACAAAATGTTTTAAAATATTAACGAAGTTTGTCTGTATTATTGTTTAAAGGTAATGTAAAGTACATGGAATGTAGAAGTGTCTTTAACTGCGAATGCACATATGCATATACATGTCTATTTATGTATGTATATGTAAATTTATATGTTTATATATGTACGTATGTATGCTCTTTTATGTGTATACATAACGTGTTTCATTTCAAGGTAACACAAAATCTATAACTTTATTTCTTTAAAGGTATAAGGGTGGTCGGACACCTTCTATTAGGTCCAGTGAAAGGCGTCGTCCTCAAAGTGTTTCATCAATATCCACACTATCCCCGAGAGTTGTTTTGTCAAGATTGGAGCCGAGGGAGTTTGAGCGTCTTCGACTATCCTACAAAATTGCAATCGACCAAAGAAGATCCAGAAGCTGCCGTGGCATGAACATGGGTCAAAAAATTAGTGGCGGAGTCAAAACAGTTAGTCGTAATGATTCACAATCTACATTCAAACCAATAATACCAAGAGAGTTGCAAGCTGATTTCGTTAAACCAGCGCGAATCGATATTTTACTTGATATGCCGCCAGCATCTCGAGATCTTCAATTGAAGCATTCATGGAACTCCGAAGATCGGTCTTTAAACATTTTTGTAAAAGAGGACGACAAGTTGACATTTCATAGGCACCCAGTGGCTCAAAGTACTGATTGCATTCGCGGAAAAGTCGGACTTACAAAGGGATTGCACATTTGGGAAATTTATTGGCCAACAAGGCAAAGAGGAACACACGCTGTTGTTGGCGTATGCACTGCAGATGCACCATTACATTCAGTTGGATACCAAAGTTTGGTCGGATCAACTGAGCAAAGTTGGGGCTGGGACTTAGGAAGAAATAAATTATACCATGACTCAAAAAACTGCGCTGGAGTCACATATCCAGCCATTCTTAAAAACGACGAAGCTTTTTTAGTTCCAGATAAGTTCTTAGTAGCCTTAGATATGGACGAAGGAACACTAAGCTTCATTGTTGATCAGCAGTACCTCGGAATTGCGTTTAGAGGACTGCGAGGAAAAAAACTATATCCAGTTGTTTCGGCGGTTTGGGGACACTGTGAAATAACAATGCGTTATATTGGTGGATTAGATCGTGAGTACATTTGAAATATTTAATTTAAGTTAAGTATAACGATACTTTTCGTTGAAAAGTAGAAAAAAGTGTTTCCGACCCTATTAAGTATATGCATTCTTTATCAGGGTTACTAGCCAAAACGATCTGACCATGTCTATCTGTGTGTCTGTCAGTTAGGGTGAATACTGTGGTATCGGGACGAGGTAAAACGTTGAGATTAGGTATGGCGATTCTAGTAAGGCCTACGATGTGCAATTTTCCATATATAAATATATATGTATGTATACTATTAAATATATATATAAAAGTATACACAAATATACATATACATATATATATATACAGCTGCAGTCAAAATTATAGTAGGGCCCACAGACTTTTCAAACAACAAAACAATAAACATCTTTTGCAACGTTTTAAATTTCTTTTATTAATATATTTAATTATCAATGAAACTCAACATACAGCTGTGTTCATTGAAATGATCTTAGTGCTTATGATCTGCGAGTTTAATCTATAATTAAACTATGATTTACACTTTTAATGGAACAAATTTCTTTATAATATCATTAGGTATTTAATTTCAAACAATTCAACAAATGTTTCCCTTTTTTTGGAACAAATATGGACAATATTAAATTTAGTATAAGACAGCAAAACATTTGGAAGTATATTTACATATACACAAGTGGGCATAAGTATTTAGACAAGAAAAATATTCATTATATTTGTTTGTAACTTATTGTTTACTTACTGGAAAATTGTTTAATAATTTTAGTAAATAGGTAGACTATCTTAGTTAAATTAGGTAATATAAACATAGGGATAACTTCATTGTTGATTTAAGAAAAATTACTTTTCTATAAATTATCGGTGGCATAAGTATTTAGACAAATTATTTAAATTTCATAAATTGAAAAGAGAAAAATGTGAACTAAAAAATTATAACAAATTAATAAAAAATATATCCCCCTTTAGCGTCTATCACTTTTTGGAGACGTTTTGGTACAGACTGTACCAAGCTGTGGATATAATCTATTGAAATATCCTTCCATAAGGCTTGAATCTCCAAAATCGTTTCTTCGCGACTTCTAGATAAGTTTGCACATCTTTTTTTCTTTATATATGACCAGAGGTTTTCTATTATGTTGAGGTCTGGACTTTGAGGTGGCCAATCCAATGTGTTTACGCCAACATCTCTCAGAAACTGCGTAATCCGTTTGGCCTTATGACAGGGGGCATTATCCTGCTGGAGTATGAAGGACTCCCCGATCAATTTATCACCAGAGGGGAATGCATGATTATTTAGGACATCCAAATATTTTGTTTGATTCATGGTTCCATCAACGGGAACTAAATCTCCCAATCCAGTGAAGGCTACGCATCCCCAAAACATAACAGACCCTCCTGAATGACTTATTCTCGGACATACGGGTGCCACTTTTTTCCGATATTGTTTCGGTAGTCGAACATAAATTTTTTTTTTTGAGCAGTGAAACTCAAAAGAGCTTTCATCGCTCCACAATACATTGTTCCAGAACGATGCAGGCTGACCAACATATTTTTTGGCAAAATCGAGGCGCTTTAACTTATTTCGTGGAGTTATAAGTGGTATAACCAAAGACATTATAATAACAAGATGCGTAACGGCCATACATTAGTTTTGCACTATGCAGCCACTTTTTTGGTGACGACCAAAATTGCTCTCTTTTCGCTCGCCTAAAATTGAGAGCGTAAAAATCTAAAAATAGAATTGTCTTACTTGTGTGAGTTAAAACATTAAAGGAGATAGTGTGTATGTGTGCGTGCTTCTGCTAGAAGACGTTTTTCGGGCCGAAATCAATTTTGATCTAAGAAACGAATTTGATTAATGTTTTGGTCAATTTCGATTCAAAACTATTATGGTTTGAAAGAAGTTTTTTTAATATTCGTTTGATAAAATCGCCGCTCGAATTAGCTACCGGTTACATATTTATATTTATATTGATAATTATTAATATGTAATATATGTAATATATTTCCGTACTTTACCAATGCAACAAAACGACTTTAATTGATTATAAATACAATTATATAGCGAAATTTAAAAAAATCGAGGAGCTATACGTATAGTCAGCTTTAAGCAAACGTTTTAAGAGAAAAAAAAAACGTATTAAAAGAAAAAACAAAAAAAATTGGCGCGCTTTTCTGCCTACCCATAATTGCGCGCTGTTTTAAAAACAACAAAATGAAATATAAGAAAATAATTTAAATGAATCTTAGTTGCATTTTAAATACTGAAAATGCTTAATTTTCATACTAGTAATTTGACCAAATAACTACAGTAAATAATGAAAACGTATACAAAGTAAATTATTATTACTACTGTAATTTAAAACAAAGAATTTCCAAAAAAAGAAATTACATTTCAAAAGTAAATATTTCATACAAATAATTCATATTAAAAAATTAATATTTATAAAATAAATAAAAATATGGAATCTGTTTATTGCAAAATTGATTTCTTGAAGCACGAAGTGCGGACATAAGCACCGAAGAATCATTGTCTTATATTTTTCACACGTCGCACGCTGAATACTCTAATGACAATTATTCTAATATAAAGTCATCTTTTAAAATTATTATGCATTTTTTTGTACATAGATTGGCTATTATTATTTCTGTGTTAAATTTGAATAATTGTTATGTTAAGGCAATGCAAGACTAGAGTTTTTAAGTGGTGTCAATTTATAAAAAATAATATAGATTTAAAGTCTAAGAACTTCTAAGATGAAGGGCATATTTTGTCATTTTTACAATGCATGTGCATACGTGTGCACCAATACAGTGGTCAGCTGTCGCTGTATGCGTACAAGAGAGCTGGTGGCTCTAGAGCTCTCCGCTCTCTGGCTTTTGAATAAAATTTCGAGAAAGCCTGGAGCCACTTGAAAAGCCACCACGAAAAAATCGTGTGCAAAAAAATCGTATGGCGTTACGCATCTTGTTATTCTAATGTCTTTGGTATAACTCTGCTAACATATGTTCCAAAATCGGCTTCCTTTAGACGTCTGCGAACCGTTCTTTCACTAATATCGATTTCGGCTCCTTCTTTTAGTTCTTTGACAACCGATCGGGGAGTTTGTAGAACATTCTGCTTAAACTTCCGTAAAATATAACCATCGTCCTTTTTAGTTGTTTTACGTGGTCGGCCACTACGGGCAACGTTTTTGGTTGTGTGTTTTTTTATATTTATTTATTTGGTAATAAACAGTTGCCCGTGGAATTTTGTATAAATCAATGATATTTTTTACCGAAATACCAGAGTTATACTTAATTATTATTTCATTTTTTATAAATTCGCTCAGTTCCTTTGTTTTTACCATATTTAACAAATTTATGAATGAAATACAAGTAGGTAGTAACACGTGATCAAGAAAAAATGTTCAATTGATCTAAAAAAAAGTCAAAAATTTGATATTCTTCGAACAACAGATCAATGCGAACTAATTTAAAGTGATGTCTAAGTACTTTTGCCATCGCCAAAATCGTTGTCTGTCTAGCTTTCTTATCAGCAGAAGCAAAATTGAAAAGGTAAACGGCAAAACATACCTCTCGCGTGTAACTGTAATTGCACTATTTGCTTTAATATCAATAGATTACTGTTTATTTGACTGTACTATGAAAAGCATTGCTCGACAGTTGCAAGTTAATGGTGTCCATATACTTATGCCCACTTGTGTATGTACGTTTTGATCCATAATACCATCAATCATATTTTTGGGACTCATATTATACCAGGATATTAGGTCCACCATGCTTAACAGTCCTGAGTGAGTGTTTTGGGTGGTTCTAAGTGTTCTAAGTCGACTAACATACTGTCAGAAACCTGTTCCACCAAATAGCAGTATTTTCGACTCATCAGTCAAGAGGATATTACGCCATTTGGAGACTGGCCAGTTTAATTGGGTTTTGGCGAAGTCTAACCATGCCATAATATGCCTTTGACTAAGTGGGGGCACCTTTCATGGGCTCCTGGCACTTTAATTATACCCGTTACTCGAAGAGTAAAAGGGTATACTAGAACCGTTGAAAAGTATGTACAGGCAAAAGGAAGCGTTTCCGACCATATGAAGTATATATATTCTTGATCAGGATCAATAGCCGAGTCGATCTGGCCATGTCCGTCTGTCCGTCCGTATGAACGTCGCGATCTCAGGAACTACAAAAGCTAGAAAGTTGAGATTAAGCATACAGACTCCAGGGACATAGACGCAGCGCAAGTTTGTCGATTCATGTTGCCACGCCCACTCTAACGCCCACAAACCGCCTAAAACTGCCACGTCCACACTTTTAAAAAAGGTTTTGATATTTTTTCATTTTTGTATTAGTCTTGTAAATTTCTATCGATTTGCCAAAAAACTTTTTGCCACGCCCACTCTAACGTCTACAAGCCGCCAAAAACAGTCAGTGTTAAAGACTATCCTTCGCACTTCCACTAGCTGAGTAACGGGTATCAGATAGTCGGGGAATTCGACTATAGCATTCTTTCTTGTTAGTATTGTCAATTTCTGTTGATCTGCAGAAAAACAATTTGCCACGCCCACGGTAACGCCTACAAACCGCCCAAAACAATTTTTTCACATTTTTGTTCGTCTTGTAAAATTAACTCTATATACCAAAAATCTTTTTGCCACGCCCTTTCTAACGCCCACAAACCGCTAAAAACAGTCAGTGTAGTAATTTCTCTTCGCTCTTTCACTAGCTGAGTAACGGGTATCAGATAGTCGGGAAACCCGACTATAGCGTTCTCTCTTGTTTTCATTCAGTAGTCGTCGTCGAATAGTAACGTCCTTGATTTCCAAGTTTAACTCAAAGCTTATGTATCTAGAGAAAGCAAAAGGATTAACCTTGCTCAAACGAACTTTGTGTCGATCCTCTGTATCTGATGTTTTACGTGAGGCACCACAATTTACGGGCTTCAAATCATATTTAATGGTATTGGATACCATTTTCACAGAACATTGAAGGATTTTTGGACTGTCTCAATATGTTTTTCCTTCCTTTCTAAGCTTATTTTTTTTTAATTTATTGCCCTTTTTAATATACTAATCAACTTAACCAAACTAACATTTTACAAAGTGTTGATCATTTCGGGACTTTTCGTTGGACAAAACCAGACAATGTTATTCTAATGATCTGCCTACAAATTGTGAATTTGTTTAAGAATGTAAAGATAATAAGGATAACTTGAAAAACTAACGGGACTTTTTTTTTTTTCAATTTTACAAAAATAAATGAAATAGTCGAGTTCCCCGACTATCTGATACCCGTTACTCAGCTAGTGGAAGTGCAAAGGAGAGTTTTTGGCGGTTTGTGGGCGTTATAGTGGGCGTGGCAAAAAGTTTTTCAGCAAATCGATAGAAATTTACAAGACTAATACAAAAATGAAAAAATATCAAAACCTTTTTCAAAAGTGTGGGCGTGGCAGTTTTAGGCGGTTTGTGGGCGTTAGAGTGGGCGTGGCAACATGAATCGACAAACTTGCGCTGCGTCTATGTCCCTGGAGTCTGTATGCCTAATCTCAACTTTCTAGCTTTTGTAGTTCCTGAGATCTCGACGTTCATACGGACGGACAGACAGACGGACAGACAGACGGACGGACAGACGGACATGGCCAGATCGACTCGGCTACTGATCCTGATCAAGAATATATATACTTTATATGGTCGGAAACGCTTCCTTCTGCCTGTTACATACTTTTCAACGAATCTAGTATACCCTTTTACTCTACGAGTAACGGGTATAAAAAGTCGCTCACGAAAAGGGATACGGAATAATACCTTTATATATCTTAGTTTCTTATCCACTGTTATTTTAATGAACACAGCTGTACATAAGACGTTAATACAAAAAAAATTAGGTTAATTCATTTGATTTCTCAAAAAAAAATTTGAAATGGGACGAAAAATAACTCGGTCAAAATAATAATAGTAAATCTTTCAAAATTTATTACAGCCAAACAAAATCGTTTAAGAATTTAATGATCAAGACAATGAACCTATATTTAAGGTTTTTTTTCGTATTTTGTTTTATATCCTTTTTTTCTATCAACTAAATCTGGCATTGCTAGCCAAAAGTTAAAAGTTATCACTTGCTTTTATTTCTGAGACTTCTCCTACCGCATCAATAAAAAATTTGCAATTGGATTGAAATTGAGTTACTGGGCCATTCAATGACATTGGCTGGATTGGTCGCAAAGCACTGTTTGGCAAGATTACTCGTATGTTTTGGATCCTTGTCCTGTTAGAACGTCTAAACAAGTAAAGTGTCCTCCAAGGCATCACGTTGTTAAAAATTTTGACTTATAGATAACGATAAATTCTTTTTGCGTTCCGAATCCTCCTAAGCAATGACCCAACTTTTTGACCAATAACTTGGGTTGTTTAGCCTCAAGGCATTACAGTGTATGACACGCCCCCTGTATTCAGGACTAGATTTCAAGGAACAATATAAAAAGACATATAAAAGAATATAAAAAGTCATAAGAGTATTTTGAGTATTTATTGGATATATTAAAAAAGAAAGGAATAGGTTAGTTACTTTTTATTTTTCCCTTTTTTGGTTACAGTGTTCTCATTCGGTACATATCAGCTTGAAACAGGTTTCTATTTTAGTTTTTGTCTTTCCAAAATCTTCTGTATTCCTTCAACTGGGATATACTGCCGTCACTACCAACGACTTTTATGACGTTAAAACTTTTATATTTTCTTCTGTTATAAAATCGAGATTTTGGCTCCCAAATATCGTATAGATGCGTATAAAACGAAAACTCTAAAGAATTCTAAGCGATACTTATCGTATAATCGGCTTTTTGACATTCTGTTTTTGTTTGATTGGTAATTCATACAATAAAAACCTTTAGATTAAAATATCCGGCTTTAAGGAACTGGAGGTTGTAAAAGTATTTATGTAAATCAGGTGAAGTAGAATCCCATCAGAATAGAAAAAAGAAGGTTAGATGATAGTGTTTGATGAGGGAACTGAAGTAAGAGAAGGTCTGTTTTTCTAAATTAATTTTTTTTCCGCACAAGACCATATGGTTGAATAAGGTTTGTTCGGATGAGTGAAATCAAAAGATCAAAAGTATCAGAGCAACCTTGTTGTCTGTGAGTGTCGCTTTATCATAAAAGTGCTGGAGAATCTCCTTTAAAAAGAAAATTCTGAGTGTCGAGGGGGGCTCTTCCGCGTTGATAGACAAAATTTCTGTGTTCTTTGAATATAAAGGAATAGAGTATGTTCCTAGGTTCGATGAAGTAGTTCGGGGTTCTGAGAGTATGCTGAAATCGGCTATACAGAGGTCTTGATTTACAGACGCAAACTCTTCCATAACTTTTGAAAACATAATCTTTCTTTGCTAGCGCTGTGTGGTCAAGTCTCCGATGCTTCGAGAGTCATCCCGGCATTTTCATTATTTTCTTTATATATCTAAAGTGCTTTCGAAGGTTGTAAATGCATCTCGTGAGGACATCAGTTTTAATATGGATTTTGTAAGTCTTTGCGTTCATTGGAAGTCGAAACAATTTTTCGTTCATATCGCCTTAGTTCTGCAACATAACCCATTGATATGGACGCTGTCACTGTAACGTGATGTTTTAGGCACCTTTGCAATCCTGATTTGTGTATTCCTTTCAAAGTTCACATTTTGGAAAAGTATTTATGTTTCCCTCCATCCAGTCAGTTTTCGTTTTCTCCCGGACGACTTCTTCCCAATCCCCAATTAATCCCAAGTTCTTGACAGATATGTACTGTTTCATAATGGTGTTGCTTTACAACAATTCAATCGAATACTGCTTTAAAGTCCACATGTATATCGGCTTCTATATTACTGGATGTAGCAGCGAAAAAAATGCTGTGAACTATAAAGTACTCCCGCCTAAAAGCATCTTCGAAATAGCCTTCGGGATGGACACGTCCTCTGCAGTTGCGGGGATATGTTTTTATTCCTGTTACTCGTAGAGTAAAAGGGTATACTAGATTCGTTGAAAAGTATGTAACAGGCAGAAGGAAGCGTTACCGACCATATAAAGTATATATATTCTTGATCAGGATCAGTAGCCGAGCCGATCTGGCCATGTCCGTCTGTCCGTATGAACGTCGAGATCTCAGGAACTACAAAAGCTAGAAAGTTGAGAGTAAGCATACAGACTCCAGGGACATAGACGCAGCGCAAGTTTGTTGCCACGCCCACTCTAACGCCCACAAATCGCCTAAAACTGCCATGCCCACAATTTTGAAAAATGTTTTGATATTTTTTTATTTTTGAATTAGTCTTGAAAATGTATATTGATTTGTCAAAAAACTTTTTGCCACGCCCACTCTAACGCCCACAAACCGCCCAAAGCTGCCACGCCCACACTTTTGAAAAATGTTTTGATATTTTTTTATTTTTGAATTAGTCTTGAAAAAGTATATTGATTTGTCAAAAAACTTTTTGCCACGCCCACAAACCGCCAACAACTGTCAGTGTTGAAATTTCTCCTTCGCACTTCCTCTAGCTGAGTAACAGGTATCAGATAGTCGGGGAACTCGACTATAGGGTTCGCTCTTGTTTTTTTATTAAAATAATTCTTTTTTTTCTAAAGCTTAATGTGTTCAAGATTGCGTTGAAAGAAGTTGTAAATATAAATATCACCATAATAAATAAATTCAAATAAATATCACCATTTATAAGTGAAGGCATATTTATTTATTTTCCTCATTAAACGATTATTTTGTCACTTTGACCAATGTGTGTATTGTTCTCGCTCTCCCCACCCAAAAATCACCACCGGTTAAAATAGGGTTTTTTTTTGCACAGACGACGATACTATAATTGTTCTGAATTTTTAGTTCCCTTACTCGTAGAGTATACTAGTTTCCTTGAAAATCCTAATCAGGATCAATAGCCGAGTCGAACTGGCCATGTCCGTCTGTACGTGTGTCTGTTCATTCGTATGAACGTCGAGATCTCAGAAACTATATTTTTATAACTATATTTTTTCTTTTTTTATTAGTCTTGTAAACTTTCATCAATCTGCAAAAAAAACTTTTAGCTACGCCCACTTTAACGCCCACAAACCACTGAAAACTCCCACGTCAATTCTTTTGAAAAATTAAAAATTTTTTTTAATAATATTCTATTTGTTATAGAAAGTTACCTTTGTGAAAATTACATAAAAAGTACATAATCTTATAGGTTTAAGCATTTAGAGTTCCTAAGGTTTTCATGAAACATATATATATATATTACAAAAAATCAAACAATTTCTTGTATCTTTTAAGCCGAACCTTTGCCTTTAATGGATCTTTGCCGAAGAACAATTCGTCAAAAAATTGGTCGCACGAACTTGGAGGAGCGCATTCAACAGCTTCAACTTCCTTTATCAATGAAAACATATTTATTGTATAAAAACTGTAGATAATAGTTTTGTTAAGTAGATGGAGAAGCAATTTAAATTTTTGCTGCATGTGATGAAAGCAGCAAAAACTAATTGTGTTAGCTTATAATAGTATTAGATCAATGTTTGTCTGTCCTCCAACAGGAAAATCATAGGTATACAATTCGTAATAATACTTTACTTTAGCTATAAAGATTTATTGAATATTAAGAAGCATTCAAATAATAGTATGTACACGGAATGACATCTCATTTTGCAATAAATTGGAGAATCGTGTTTCTTCATGTAGCATTATTTAAAAACTATACTCACTTCGTGTTATATAAAAAAGTATATTTGTAAAAATATTAAAACCTAAAACCGCAGTTTTACTTAAAATATATTTATGTATAATTAATTCTAACAATATTTACCATAAAAACTACAAAAGTAATTGCTTTACTTTTTTATAAATATATTTCGGGAAAAAGCTTAAAATATCGGAAATATTAATTAAAATTTGTAAACTGATTTAAATTTCTAGGCAAAAGGCGTGAGGACACACAAAATTGTGGAATTGCGCAAATTACAATTACAATGTTGCTCGCTACCTGCTGAGTAGTATTCAATAAAATTATATTAAATTGTTACATAAAAGTATGTAACGACCTTAAAATGAAAGTTGCAATATATGTTTTATTTTAAAAATTTATAAACACTTTTTAACACCAATATTTTTTTATGCGTTGTAGATTATTTTATAGATTTTCTTTAAGTTGGCATTACTGTTCGTCCATCTGAGCAGTTAATTCGTTTAACCATGGACCGTTTTCTACCGTAATTTGCTTTCTTATAGTTTGCGATAATTAGCGATAAAGCGCACGTCTTGTCAAGCCACGTCAACAAACAAATCTGCCGCATTTGGAGTGACGCTACTCCTCAAGTTTATGTCGAAACACATCCATTTATGGGCTGGTGGAATCATTGATCCATACTTCTTCAAAATGATAATGATAATGTCCTAAACGTTACAGTAGTGGTGATCGGTATAGAGCCATGCTTATTGCTGAATTGAACAACCATGATGTCCAGAAACTGTGGTTCCAACAAGGCGGTGCAACATGTCAGACAGATCGTGCCACAATCGATTTATCGAAAGATACGTTTGGTGACCGCCTAATTTCACGACCTGTGAATTGGCCTTCCAAATCTTGTGATTTAACATCTAAACTTTCTGTAGGGCTATGTAAAGTGCATTGCCTAAGCCACAAAATGACAACATTCGCCGTGGTATTGAAGATCTACGCCCACAGATGTTGACAAGTCATCGAAAATTGGACTACATCCGAGCCAGACGTAGCGGTCATATGCCAGAGATCATATGTAATTACATTTGTTACAAGATTATCGTTCAGATAAAAAAAATCATGTCAATCGAATAATATATCGTTGTTTTATTGCAATTTAAAGTTCTATGCCTCTAAAAAACACCCTTTAGAATTCAAAGGTTGGTTACTGATGTACGAGTCAGAGAACTGCAGCAAGCCACCGGCACCCTAAGTGCACCCGCTAAACACCGGGTGTCTCAGCACCCGGGTGTTTGTAGACACTCTATTTTCAGCAAAGACAAACACCCGGGTGTTTTGCCACCCGGGTGTCTTTTGTTAGTTGCACAAAAACACCCTCGTGTCTGCTGTGCAACAAAGTTTAAGGTGAGTGACGCGCAAGCAACGATCGGTCGCAGGTACTTTTCTGTATGCATAAAATTTGTATGGGTGGAAGCGAGACGATCTCAGAAATGAAGGGTTAAAAGGGAACACCCAAGGAAGAGGTCGTGCACATGTTTTTGCGTTTTGATGTATCTAATGTCTTAACAAAAAACAAACTTATATATTATTAAATAATATATTATATATAGATTATTAAATAATTTGTGTACTTAATTAACACTATTTTATTTCTATTGTTTTTTTGTTTATTTTTTTAAAGAAAAATTATACATTTACAAAGTTAAATATATGAAGCAAATATTAAAAATTAAAATTAAAAATAATATAAGATATAAAAAAGAAATGTCCATTTCGTGTTGTTTAAATTTTTGTAAAATTAAGACCAAACAGGAGGCTATCTACAGATTCTGGGCATAATGTATTTCGTTATTCAGTAAAAATGTTACCCCAGACACTTGAGTGTCTTTTAAAAAACTAACATGCGTTCACCGTGTTTCGTGGATTATAACTAATAAGCTGTTCTATGCTGAAAGCAGATTGTACTTGCGAGTGAGTCATTAGCCATAAACTAAAAACTCATAACCATACCTTCCTCATTTCTCACATTTTGGAAATATATAGGCACGTTGGATTTTAGTTACAGCGAGCATTTCGAAATATGGCGATGCAATGTGTATCAAATTGGATATACACAAAAATTAATAAAAACGCCATGGTCTCCAAGAAAGATAAAGGAAATGGAAAAAAAAATCAGTTATTTTATTAGTTACATTCTTAATATCTTCCCAGCGAGCTAGGAGAGCTTTGGTCAATACTAAAAAATTTGCATCTATTACAAACTTCAGCAAAGTTTAAAATAAATTTTTCGCCATTATCACCGTCATTTCTTTCAATTATTATATAAATTCGTAAAAATTTCGGTCATTTTGTGAAACCACTTTTTTATTATATATGCGTAGCTACCCATGGTATCCGATGTCACCAACAATTCATAAAACATTGGTTCACGGTTACCAAATTAATAATTCGAGCTTAGTTCGACTAGGATGCTTAGGCGAAAATGCTTCTGAAGCACGCAACAAAGTTTACAATAAAGATAGATTGTCGCATTTAAGGAAATATAGTCGGCTCAATACCATGACTGATATATTTCACAGAGCTATAGATTCTTCGGTTCCATTATGGTCGAGGATTTCTCTAAGCAAAACGAAAGCCCGATCACTTGTATCTTTAAATTTCTTAAAAATTCTGGACTTCATTTTTCTTATGTTTGTTTATTGCTTATTTATTAGTAAGTATATATAGTTAGTATTAGTTAGTATATATATTAGTAATTATTGCTTATATATTAGTAAGTATATAAAGTTAGTATTAGTTAAGATATATATTAGTAATAAAACATAAGTCACCTGACACCCGCTACTGCGTAATCAAATGTTCTACATGTAAAGTGCAATGCACTTCGCCAAAACGCTGAGCCATGACCACACGAGCGCACGCTCCACCACACTAGCATCCGCTCCACAAAATGCTGTGAGGAGTCTTAAAACTCCCCACAAATACGGGTGCAGGAGATCGGCATAGCAACGGAGATGTCGGCCGGAATGCGAGAGGAGTCAAGGGCGGTCAGGTCAAACGGGAAATAATGGACCTTGGACCCCGGCAAAGCGGAGAGACAGTGAACTAACGGTACCGCGCTGGACCTTGGACTGTAACCGGCCAAGGGCGCAGAGGTCGTACGGTAACGGTGTGGACTTCGAACAAGCACAAAGAGGACGCACCGTGAACTAACGGTACCGCGCTGGACCTTGGACTCGAGCCAGCCAAGGGTCGAACGGTAACGGTGTGGACTTTGGACAAGCACAGAGAGGACACACCGTGAACTAACGTGCGGCGCAGGCGCAGCTCGGGACAGTCAGTCAGAGTACGGGCGCGAGTCGCTCAGTCCGGACACGGGCGTGCGAACAGACGGTCGGAGCAGATTCAGGAAGTGAGGGACAGTCGATCAGGAGAGCACGCGGAGTGCCAAGAGGATCCCCGCAAGCAAGGACCAGCGAAGGACACGCAAACACCAGGACCTAGCGTGGTCAGAAAGGGACGGTGGAGTCAGTGGTCGCAAAGGTGGTTCGGGGAGGAGCGGTAGCTTATCTCACGGACGATACACCCTGTCACCATAACATCCTAAGCCCCAGTCGAGCCGGCACGGATCCGCCATCGAGAGCGTCGCAGGACGCCGAAAGGAGGACGGCGAAGGAGCGACGACGCGCATCTGAAGGCGAGGATCACAGGATTCTCTTTAGCAAGCGTCACTGAATAAAGGTGGATTAAATCTGAAACTCTGTCTTCTTTATGGTCGGGCAATCACATAAATCATAAATTTGGTGGGACGAACAAAGAAACTCTCTGAGCTAGCCGTTGCAATTCGTAGCGAGCAGAAAGTAACAAAACAGTTCGTTACAATGCACCTGCCCAAATCGCTTACCCAGCGTCTGCGACACTTCCAAGATTCCTCAGCAACGAGGCCTCTGCCGCGACCGACGACGGCGACAACTTTTTCTTAGGGCCAGATTGATAATTTAGTCTTAAAAATATAATCAAATAAAACGGACTGTTTTTGACCGCTCAAATAAAAAACATTTTTTTTTAAATAAATAAGCGTTGTTAACTTCTTGATCAAACGACCTCCAAGCGTTTGATCAAGAAGTTAACAACGCTTGGTTGGCACTTGCAGTAACTGAGTCACGGGTATCTGGGTCACGGGGAGCTCGACTAAAGGGTTTTCTATTGTTGTACTACAATTAAACCTTCTTAAAACTCTTGTGTTCCGATTATATAAGTTAAAAAAACAGATTATTCATTAAAAAAAAAAAATTTTTTTTTTTGAGCGGTCAAAGACAGTTTTATATGTTTTTTTATAGACAGGGTTTTTTTTGTATGAATAGATTTAATCGTACTTGTAAAGGTCAAATGTTCACCTTTTGTGTACTGGATATCACCGTATTCGAGCAAAACGTGTAAGGGGTTTTCCTCAGATTTAGAAGACTTGGGACACTCATAGGTAGTCTTGGACTCTTCTGAATTAGATGATCTGTGGCACTCCTTGGTAGCATTTGACTCATCTGATTTTATGTGGGGTTTACGCTTAATTTTCCGGACGGTTTTCTCCTTTTTTGGGGTATGTAGAGGGGTTTCCTCTGGGTTAGATATCCTGGGGTACTCATTGATAGCCTTGTTCTCATCTGCTTGGATGTAGTCGTACCACATTTTGAATGTATGGCTATTTATATTGACTGTTTGTGTTGAATAATTAATTTGAGTGTTGGTTGGCTCTAAATAGTTTCTACCTAATAGTAAGTCATATATTTTTGAAAAGTTGTGAATATAGAATGTTTGTTTAATGGGACAAAGTTTGCTTAAATGAGTTTCATTGCATTTGGTTCAATGTTATAATGCCATTTATGGTGTGGACTTTTACTTTAGAAGGTTTGATTGGGAAATTAAAAAAAATATTAATAGACGAACCAGTGTCTACTAGGCATTTGAGAGTAATATTATTAATTTTATTTTTTAAGAATGGGTAACCTCCTCCTCTAAATCGCTTTCAGATTCCGCGGCTGGTTGAAGAAAATTTGTGCATGTTTCCGTTCTGTATTGGGCACTAGCACTTTCTCTCTGCCGTTTGACGGGAGGGTTTGGTGCATTATTACTTCGTTCTTGAAAATTTAAAAGATTCTGGACTCTACCTGTATTTAGCTTTTGTGTGAATTCATTCGGATTTGATTCGGAAGGTTTTGAATTAGTGTTTGTATTTGATTTATTTCTTTTATGCATAGCATTGTTCACGAAATTTTGATAGTTTCCTTTATTCTTAGAGGTTTGGGATGGTATTGTGTTAGAGTGGGAGTTCTTTTAATTTTTTGTTCGGTCGTTGAAAGTTATTTCGTAAACACCTTCTTGTGGTGCTATTTGTTTGAGTTTAGATATTGTCGTGATGTCATGTCTAGCAAGAGTCATACATAACCTATCGGGCAATTTGCTCATGATTACATCTTTAATTGTATTATTTAACGCTTTTGTGTAACATAAGCTTATTTGATATTGTGAATGATTTAATTTCTAACTTACGGATAGTTCCGCTGAAAGGTGTGTTGTAAAAACGACGGAGTAGTTCTTCAAATGGTGTTTGTGTTTTATATTCGCTGATGAGCGCGTTCATTAGATTTGGCCAGGTTGTTGCTCCGGATAACTGGGATACTCGTTGAGCATCTCCTGCAAGTTGCATCTCAATTGCGCTGAAGAACACCTGTCTTTGTCTGGTGTCAGTTGATGGGTAAAGTTGAAGTATAAACTCGATCCTTCGGATAAAGGCACTGAGCTCTTGAGTGTCGCCACTGAATGTTGGTATTTGTTTAATTTGACTTAAGGCTTGATTCAGGCTTGATTTAAAAAAATATCGTATCGATGAAATTTTTTTTATCAAAACAAAATGATGATAATATTTAAAATATCACAAAAAAGAAAAGTATGTAACAGGCAGAAGGAAGCGTTTCCGACTATGTATATAAAGTATATATATTATTGATCAGGATCAATAGCCAAGTCGATATGGCCATGTCCGTCTGTTCGTATGAACGTCGAGATCTCAGGAACTAAAAAAGCTAGAAAGTTGAGATTAGGCTAACTCCAGAGACATATCTGTTTGTTGATTCATGTTGGAACGGCCACTCTAACGCCCATAAACCGCCCAAAACTGCCACGCCCACACTTTTGAAAAATGTTTTGATATTTTTTCATTTTTGTATTAGTATTGTCAATTTCTATTGATCTGCAGAAAAACTATTTGCCACGCACACTCTAACGCCCACAAACCGCAAAAAATTGTCAGTGTTGAAGATTCTCCTTCGCACTTTCACTAGCTGAGTAACGGGTATCAGATAGTCGGGGAACTCGACTATAGCGTTCTCTCTTGTTTTTTAATACCTTCTCTTTTACATATGGACCCTTATGTACTATCGAAATTCTTAACTTACTTGTTTTCTTCTTACTATTATATCTTTTTTCATTATCACTCTTTGCTTTTAATTGCGATTCCGCTCCTTTAATTCTTATTTCTTTCAAGTCTCTAATTTCACTAAGGTTATCTGTCTCTTCTAATTTTTGTCTTAACTCATCAATAACTTTCCCCTTTTGATTAATTGCAAACAACATCTTGCTCGGAGATTGCGCTATACTTCTTTGTTTGGTATAATTCAAAGAAAATTCTACATCTTCAATAACTGCATCTCAATGCAATCCATTTTCAATGTCTGTCAATTTAGCGAACATAGTCCCTACTTTCTATTGACTTTTTCTACCTGTCCATTGGCCTGGGGTGAACCTGTCGCTATCTTTATGTGCTTAATATTATATTCTTCCATAAACTTTGCAAAATCTTCGGATGTAAAACAGCTGCCCCTATCTGCCCCAATCCAAAGGTTTAATTCCACTCTATTTAACGTTAACGTTAATGCGTTTCATTCCGTAACAATTGTAAATCTCTTTCCCTGTACATAAATTCTAAATCTTCTTAATGCATACAGGATGGCTAATGTTGCCAGTTCGAAACTATGATATTTGGCCTCATCCTTCGTCGTGGCTTTCTTATCCTCTTTCTTTTGCAATAACACTGCACCAAAACCTTGTGCACTTGCATCTGTATGTAACTTTATTTCATCCTTATAATAATATAAACCTAACACTGGAGCTTCCACTAACTTTTTCTTAACTGTCTCAAAGTATTCTAACTCTTTTTCCTCAAACGTAAATTCTTTGTCTTTCTTCAACAAGTCATATAAAGGTTTTGCAAAAGTTGAAAAAGCCTTAGAGAATCTTCTTCTATGCACACAATCCCAAAAAGCTTCTGACACCATGCGCCGCATCTGGTACTTTAAAATCCTTATTGCTTCTATTCCCTTTTTATTGGCCTGTATTCCCTTACTTGTTATTAAAAATCCTAATTATTGTACACTCGATTGCAGAAACTTACATTTGTCCATTCTTAGCTCTAATTTGTTCCTCGTTAATCTGTCAAAAACATCTCTATGTACATGCTTATGTTTCTTTATTCATTTGCTAGCTATCATTATATGTTGCATCATTACATCCTGCCCTACCATATCCTCGAGAATTTTCGACCCCATCGGAATCCTTAAAAATTCGAACTGTCCTAAAGGAAGTGTATTTAATTGATTCCTTATCAACAAAAAAAAAAGCGGATAGCTAAGCGCTGGCAAAGGCAATGACAAAGACAAAGGAAATGCCGCCTAGATTGAAATTTATGGGATAGAGTGCTATGTTAATGGGTTGGATAACTCTCCCCCGCGTCCCGCTTCATTACGAATTTCGTTTAAACGTTCATTTAATTCTGTTAAAAATACTTCCTTATTATTTTTCTAGTTTTAGCCTTTTTTGTTTGGTTACAAATATAAAATATCTGAATTGTACTATTAATGTAGTAATCAAGTACAAAATGAATAAAATTAATAATATAAAAGAAAGTGATATCTTGGTATTACTTATTTTAATGAAGGGATTTTTCACCATTTAATAATTTGGTAAAACAGGTTCTTATAGTACAGTAATTGTTCCCTATTTGGACCTAGATGATATTAACTGTGATAAAATTAGTTCGATAACTTCTAAGTCGTATGTGATTTCCGATTGTGACCTTTTGTTAGTGTCTCTTTTTATGTTTTGTGATTCAACATTGTTTATTTCTTTATAAAAACTTAAATTGGGTACCTGGAATAAATCACTTTAGGATTCATTAGTAAGAACATCCTTTTGGTCTTTGAACAGGAAAAATTCGTGATTGGAGTAATCAATTATTTCTGAAGTGGCTATTATTACGAATGGTATTAGAAGTAACAAGAAATGCATTGTCTGTAATTTTAAAAGAAATATAATATTTGTTAAAACTTAATATTGTCCTTGTGAATAGTTCTGTTTCTACTATTGATTATTTTTTTGTTAGGTAAGTTTTCCTTAACAACCTGTTTTTATACCCGTTACTCGTAGAGTAAAAGGGTATACTAGATTCGTTGAAAAGTATGTAACAGGCAGAAGGAAGCGTTTCCGACCATATAAAGTATATATATTCTTGATCAGGATCAATAGCCGAGTCGATCTGGCCATGTCCGTCTGTCCGTCCGTCTGTCCGTCCGTCTGTCCGTCTGTCCGTCTGTCTGTCCGTATGAACGTCGAGATCTCAGGAACTACAAAAGGTAGAAAGTTGAGATTAAGCATACTGACTCCTGAGACATAGACGCAGCGCAAGTTTGTCGATTCATGTTGCCACGCCCACTCTAACGCCCACAAACCGCTAAAAACTGCCACGCCCACACTTTTGAAAAATGTTTTGATATTTTTTCATTTTTGTATTAGTCTTATAAATTTCTTACGATTTGCCAAACAACTTTTTGCCACGCCCACTCTAACGCCCACAAACCGCCCAAAGCTGCTACGTCCACACTTTTGAAAAATGTTTTGATATTTTTTCATTTTTGTATTAGTCTTATAAATTTCTATCGATTTGCCAAAAAACTTTTTGCCACGCCCACTCTAGCGCCCACAAACCGCCAAAAACTGTCAGTGCTGAAGACTCCTTCGCACTTTCACTAGCTGAGTAACGGGTATCAGATAGTCGGGGAACTCGACTATAGCGTTCTCTCTTGTTTAAATCTCGTTTTTAGCTTATTTCTTTCTCCATGTTTCTTTTCATAAACAACTTGTCCTACATGATATTCTTTTTCTTTACGACCTTCATTATGTGTTTCTAACATTTTTTCCTGAGTGTTCTTTAGAATGTTTGGAATGTTTTCGTGTTCAATTTTATTATAGAGAATATCAAAAGGTTTTTGGTTTGTTGTAGAATGAATGCTCTGATTGAATTCTTTTGCGGCTCTAATAATTCTTTCAGAATAGTCAATGAGATTAAATTCTTCCTTTATGCAACGAGCTAATTCTGTTAATGTTGAATGTGCTCTTTCAATTTGTCCGTTCGAGGTACTGCGTCTGGGGTCTGCGAAATGTAGAGTTAAACCACATCTTTGTGCAAAGGATTTAAATTGAGCAGAGGTAAAGCTCGGTTCGTTATCGGTCATAATTACTTTGGCGTGGGGAAATTGTTAAAGTAATTCCATTACTTAATTCTCGATGTTTAGTTTAATTTAAATTTCTTTTACTACTAGGAATTTTGAATATGCGTCAATACAAGAAAATAAGATTCTGCTTGTAATAAATATCGATGTGTAAATTTTTTCCCTTTTTAGTTAGAATAGGAGCTTCCCCAATTGGAATTTTAATTGGATGCCTGTTATATTTATTTTCGTTGCAAATTGTAAAATTTTTTATGTATTCCAAATTTGGCCAATAATATAATCTATTGATTTGTTTGTAATTTTCGTCTAGTCCTCTATGTGATTATTATAATCGCCTTATTTCATTATTTTCCATGTCTTGTAGAAATATTTTGGTAAAAAGAAATTTGTTAGTAAAATTATTTTTAAAGGTAATTGAATATTATAAAGAAATTCGAAGGTGCAATGAATTCGTACCGTTATGTTTGGTGGTAGATATTCTCTTAGTATTGTTATTAAATTTCCTGGCGTATCATATTCGATTATATGTCGTGTCTTATCAACAACTTTCAATGACTCATGTATTGTATACCTCCCCGATGTTAATAACAGTTGTTGTTGAAACTGATTTAGCGGTTTACGGGTCTCTTGTATTACATTTTCAAAACTACTTTCGGCAGAATGCTGTGTATTTTTCTCAGAGCTTGATTGTTCTATATCGCTGTTTGAAATAGTATTTAATTTTATTCGAGATAATGCGTCAGCGACGGCATTTGTTGTTTCGGGTTTATATATTATTTTTGGGGTGAAACTTTTTATGAAAGAATACCATCTTTTCATTTCTACGTTCGGGTTTTTATCCGATATTGTAAAAGATAAAAATTAATGGTATGTTTGTATTTCTATACCGATTACTCCATATAAATAATTTCTGAGATTTTTAAGAGCCCAAACTATGGAAAACAATTCTTTTTTATTTGTGGCGTAAAGTTGTTCAGTTTTATTAAAAGTTTTAGATATGAAAGTAATTCGTTTATTATCCTGTGATAATACCGCTTCGGTAGCTACATCATACCAAGAAATGCTGTTTCTAATTTAAAGAATTAAGACTTTTCAAGAGAAATTTTCATATTTGCTTGTTGTAAAATATTAAATATTGGAATTGTTCAAATTCAAATTTCCCATTATTAATAGAAAAAGCTGTTTTTTCAATATCTGACTCTTTTATTAAAATTTGGTGGAATCCTGATTCCAAATTAATTGTTGAGAAATATTTTTTATAGTCGATAACTAGTTGATGTTTTAGAGGTCCATCTTAGTTTTGACCCTTTTTGGGTACTACTAAGACTGGTGAATTATAGGGGCTTCTACTAGGTCTTATAATTTGTTCTTTTAACATTCTATCGATTTCATTATGAACGAAATCTGAGACTGACATAGCATAAGGATATTGTTTGCTGGAAATTGCCCTGTCATTGTCAGTATTTATTTCTCTTCAAATATCGGTTCGAAAAGGGATTTGCATATTTATTTTAGAATGCTACTTTTCAATTTTATTCATAATTTTCTTTTCGAAATCTTTAAATTGATTTGAAATTGTTATTAGATTATGAATTTTTTCTTTGTCGGAAAATTCAACGACGGCGTGTTCAGGATTTGTGGATCCCAAACTATTAGTTTTATTAATGACGGATAATTCAACGTCAGCGTGATCAGGACTTTTTGATTCAATTGTAATTTGACGGAATTAACATCGTCGGCGTGTTCAGGATTTTTTGATCCCAAACTTTTAAATTTTAATTTGACGGAATTAACATCGTCGGCGCGTTCAGGAATTTTTGATCCCAAACTTTTCAATTGTAATTTCACGGAATTACCATCGTCGGCGTGCTCGAGATTATAAGATCTCCAGCTATAATTTCTTCTTTCTGCAATAACTGATTCAGTTTTATATTCTATTTTTTTATAATATATTTCTTTAATGGAAGAATATAATTTACTCCAATTAAACACAAATCGTTTTTCTCCTCATTGTCATAACATTCTAGTTTTTCTTTTTTTCCATTACATTCCAGAATACCTTTTTCTACATCTCTTTGAAAGCTCCAATTTTCCTTAATAGATTGTACCCAATTAATAAGTCAGATTCTAATCCCTTTTTGATATAGCAAGAAGAGGCTCCTGTGTCAATTAATATTTTTAGTTGTTTTTTTGTATTTCTGTCTTTTTTTTTAGGACTTTGATTTAAAAAATGATCCTCATCAGTGTTATTTATTCTCATACCTTTCTGGGCTGGTTGACTTACTGTCCCAGTTGCTTCCCTTTTTAATGGGATTTTATTGAGCGGCAGAATTCTATGAGAGCTAAGTATAAACACCGTGTGTTCGCTGCTAATTATACCCGTTACTCGTAGAGTAATTATACCCGTTACTCGTAGAGTAAAAGGGTATACTAGATTCGTTGAAAAGTATGTAACAGGCAGAAGGAAGCGTTTCCGACCATATAAAGTATATATATTCTTAATCAGGATCAATAGCCGAGTCGATCTGGACATGTCCGTCTGTCCGTCCGTCTGTCCGTCTGGCCGTCTGTCCGTCTGTCTGTCCGTATGAACGTCGAGATCTCAGGAACTACAAAAGGTAGAAAAATGAGATAAGCTTACAGAGTCCAGAGACAAAGACGCAGCGCAAGTGTGTCGATTCATGTTGCCACGCCCA
Organism: Drosophila teissieri; assembly: GCF_016746235.2. Classification (NCBI taxonomy): domain Eukaryota; kingdom Metazoa; phylum Arthropoda; class Insecta; order Diptera; family Drosophilidae; genus Drosophila; species Drosophila teissieri. The sequence continues at coordinate 24,006,117 of NC_053029.1, read as the reverse complement.
CTCTAACGCCCACAAACCGCTAAAAACTGCCACGCCCACACTTTTGAAAAATGTTTTGATATTTTTTCATTTTTGTATTAGTCTTATAAATTTCTTACGATTTGCCAAACAACTTTTTGCCACGCCCACTCTAACGCCCACAAACCGCCCAAAGCTGCTACGCCCACACTTTTGAAAAATGTTTTGATATTTTTTCATTTTTGTATTAGTCTTATAAATTTCTATCGATTTGCCAAAAAACTTTTTGCCACGCCCACTCTAGCGCCCACAAACCGCCAAAAACTGTCAGTGCTGAAGACTCCTTCGCACTTTCACTAGCTGAGTAACGGGTATCAGATAGTCGGGGAACTCGACTATAGCGTTCTCTCTTGTTTAAATCTCGTTTTTAGCTTATTTCTTTCTCCATGTTTCTTTTCATAAACAACTTGTCCTACATGATATTCTTTTTCTTTACGACCTTCATTATGTGTTTCTAACATTTTTTCCTGAGTGTTCTTTAGAATGTTTGGAATGTTTTCGTGTTCAATTTTATTATAGAGAATATCAAAAGGTTTTTGGTTTGTTGTAGAATGAATGCTCTGATTGAATTCTTTTGCGGCTCTAATAATTCTTTCAGAATAGTCAATGAGATTAAATTCTTCCTTTATGCAACGAGCTAATTCTGTTAATGTTGAATGTGCTCTTTCAATTTGTCCGTTCGAGGTACTGCGTCTGGGGTCTGCGAAATGTAGAGTTAAACCACATCTTTGTGCAAAGGATTTAAATTGAGCAGAGGTAAAGCTCGGTTCGTTATCGGTCATAATTACTTTGGCGTGGGGAAATTGTTAAAGTAATTCCATTACTTAATTCTCGATGTTTAGTTTAATTTAAATTTCTTTTACTACTAGGAATTTTGAATATGCGTCAATACAAGAAAATAAGATTCTGCTTGTAATAAATATCGATGTGTAAATTTTTTCCCTTTTTAGTTAGAATAGGAGCTTCCCCAATTGGAATTTTAATTGGATGCCTGTTATATTTATTTTCGATGCAAATTGTAAAATTTTTTATGTATTCCAAATTTGGCCAATAATATAATCTATTGATTTGTTTGTAATTTTCGTCTCGTCCTCTATGTGATTATTATAATCGCCTTATTTCATTATTTTCCATGTCTTGTAGAAATATTTTGGTAAAAAGAAATTTGTTAGTAAAATTATTTTTAAAGGTAATTGAATATTATAAAGAAATTCGAAGGTGCAATGAATTCGTACCGTTATGTTTGGTGGTAGATATTCTCTTAGTATTGTTATTAAATTTCCTGGCGTATCATATTCGATTATATGTCGTGTCTTATCAACAACTTTCAATGACTCATGTATTGTATACCTCCCCGATGTTAATAACAGTTGTTGTTGAAACTGATTTAGCGGTTTACGGGTCTCTTGTATTACATTTTCAAAACTACTTTCGGCAGAATGCTGTGTATTTTTCTCAGAGCTTGATTGTTCTATATCGCTGTTTGAAATAGTATTTAATTTTATTCGAGATAATGCGTCAGCGACGGCATTTGTTGTTTCGGGTTTATATATTATTTTTGGGGTGAAACTTTTTATGAAAGAATACCATCTTTTCATTTCTACGTTCGGGTTTTTATCCGATATTGTAAAAGATAAAAATTAATGGTATGTTTGTATTTCTATACCGATTACTCCATATAAATAATTTCTGAGATTTTTAAGAGCCCAAACTATGGAAAACAATTCTTTTTTATTTGTGGCGTAAAGTTGTTCAGTTTTATTAAAAGTTTTAGATATGAAAGTAATTCGTTTATTATCCTGTGATAATACCGCTTCGGTAGCTACATCATACCAAGAAATGCTGTTTCTAATTTAAAGAATTAAGACTTTTCAAGAGAAATTTTCATATTTGCTTGTTGTAAAATATTAAATATTGGAATTGTTCAAATTCAAATTTCCCATTATTAATAGAAAAAGCTGTTTTTTCAATATCTGACTCTTTTATTAAAATTTGGTGGAATCCTGATTCCAAATTAATTGTTGAGAAATATTTTTTATAGTCGATAACTAGTTGATGTTTTAGAGGTCCATCTTAGTTTTGACCCTTTTTGGGTACTACTAAGACTGGTGAATTATAGGGGCTTCTACTAGGTCTTATAATTTGTTCTTTTAACATTCTATCGATTTCATTATGAACGAAATCTGAGACTGACATAGCATAAGGATATTGTTTGCTGGAAATTGCCCTGTCATTGTCAGTATTTATTTCTCTTCAAATATCGGTTCGAAAAGGGATTTGCATATTTATTTTAGAATGCTACTTTTCAATTTTATTCATAATTTTCTTTTCGAAATCTTTAAATTGATTTGAAATTGTTATTAGATTATGAATTTTTTCTTTGTCGGAAAATTCAACGACGGCGTGTTCAGGATTTGTGGATCCCAAACTATTAGTTTTATTAATGACGGATAATTCAACGTCAGCGTGATCAGGACTTTTTGATTCAATTGTAATTTGACGGAATTAACATCGTCGGCGTGTTCAGGATTTTTTGATCCCAAACTTTTAAATTTTAATTTGACGGAATTAACATCGTCGGCGCGTTCAGGAATTTTTGATCCCAAACTTTTCAATTGTAATTTCACGGAATTACCATCGTCGGCGTGCTCGAGATTATAAGATCTCCAGCTATAATTTCTTCTTTCTGCAATAACTGATTCAGTTTTATATTCTATTTTTTTATAATATATTTCTTTAATGGAAGAATATAATTTACTCCAATTAAACACAAATCGTTTTTCTCCTCATTGTCATAACATTCTAGTTTTTCTTTTTTTCCATTACATTCCAGAATACCTTTTTCTACATCTCTTTGAAAGCTCCAATTTTCCTTAATAGATTGTACCCAATTAATAAGTCAGATTCTAATCCCTTTTTGATATAGCAAGAAGAGGCTCCTGTGTCAATTAATATTTTTAGTTGTTTTTTTGTATTTCTGTCTTTTTTTTTAGGACTTTGATTTAAAAAATGATCCTCATCAGTGTTATTTATTCTCATACCTTTCTGGGCTGGTTGACTTACTGTCCCAGTTGCTTCCCTTTTTAATGGGATTTTATTGAGCGGCAGAATTCTATGAGAGCTAAGTATAAACACCGTGTGTTCGCTGCTAATTATACCCGTTACTCGTAGAGTAATTATACCCGTTACTCGTAGAGTAAAAGGGTATACTAGATTCGTTGAAAAGTATGTAACAGGCAGAAGGAAGCGTTTCCGACCATATAAAGTATATATATTCATAATCAGGATCAATAGCCGAGTCGATCTGGACATGTCCGTCTGTCCGTCCGTCTGTCCGTCCGTCTGTCCGTCTGGCCGTCTGTCCGTCTGTCTGTCCGGATGAACGTCGAGATCTCAGGAACTACAAAAGATAGAAAAATGAGATAAGCTTACAGAGTCCAGAGACAAAGACGCAGCGCAAGTGTGTCGATTCATGTTGCCACGCCCACTCTAACGCCCACAAACCGCCCAAAACTGCCACGCCCACACTTTTAAAAAATGTTTTGACATTTTTTCATTTTTGTATTAGTCTTGTAAATTTCTATCGATTTGCCAAAAAACTTTTTGCCACGCGCACTCTAACGCCGACAAACCGCACAAATCTGCCACGCCCACACTTTTGAAAAATGTTTTGATATTTTTTCATTTTTGGATTAGTCTTCTAAATTTCTATTGATTTGCTAAAAAACTTTTTGCCACGCCCACTCTAACGCCCACTCTAACGCCCACTCTAACGCCCACTCTAACGCCCACAAACCGCCAAAAACTGTCAGTGCTGAAGACTCTCCTTCGCACTTCCACTAGCTGAGTAACGGGTATCAGATAGTCGGGGAACTCGACTATAGCGTAATTTCTTGTTTTATATGCGACTGAGTATGGAATGAAAGAACTGACAAAATGGTTATGCATGCATGTTTACAAATTATATTTAATACAAATTTAGCATTTCTGTAAACAATTCGTGTTTGGTCTTCGGAAGGTTCTTGGTCAAAATATCTGCTATCATTTCGGTTGTACATTTATAATTTAACAAAACTTTCCCTTCCTTTACGACATCTCTAACAAAATGATAACGTCAATATGTCAATATGCTTCGTTCTGGAATGGTTAACAGGATTCTTGGTTAACGCCTGCCCGCTCAGATTATCGCCATACACGACGATCGGGGTGTTGTCGTCTCCGCAGCCAATTTCCAAAATTAGCCTTCGCATGACTATCGCCTCCTTAAAAGCCGCCGACAGTGCCATGTACTCCGCCTCGGTACTGCTTAACGCCACGCTTCGCTGCTTCTCTGAACGCCAAGAAATTGGACCACCGGCCAACAAGTAGATGTAGCCAGTGTAAGACTTCCTGTCAAGCCTATCGCCTGCCCAATCCGCATTCACGTATCCACAGAACGATTGACCTCATTGCTGATAATGTAATTTCATGTCAACTGTGGACGAGAGATACCTTAGGATGTGCTTTATGCCAGCCATGTGCTCAGCATGCGGATTTTGGTTTCGTTGAGCCAATTTGGACACCGAATGCAGTATGTCCGGTCTTGTTGTCAGAGCTAGCCACATAAGCTCTCCCACCACAGATTAATAGACCGTGGGATCCACCTTATTGCACTTGTCGCTGGTGCAATCTATCTGGAAACCTGCATCCAGGGGAGTTTTCGCCGACATGCATAATTCGCTTCCATGGGTTCGCAATAAATCCTTGATGTATTCCGAGTGTCCCAAAGTAATGCCTCCAAGGTCGCCTTCTCGCTCAATTTCCATTCCCAGGAAATGGCTCAACGGACCCTTGTCAACGCACTCAAACGATTGTGAAATGCTGTTTTTAATTTCTTGCAAATCCTCGTGCGATTGGCTACCTTGTCCGCTCTGTTTGTATAAACATGGCTCGTTTTTGCAGGAAATAAATCCCATATCCACCAAAACGCCATTTAGCATTTTGTTCCAGGCCCTTCCTGACTGCATTAAGCCGTATGTTCACACTATAAACCAATGCGTACACTTAATGAGTTCAATTCGGGTGTTTGAATCTAACTGACTCGCTACTGCGAGGGCATCGCCTTTTATTCATTCTTACATAGGTTCTTATCATCTAATGTACGGCCGTACGGAAATGTACGGCCAGTAGTTGTCTCTCATTTATGCGTTGCCTCCGGATATAAATGACCATTATAATTATGATAATCGTTGTCAACGCTAGAGCCGAGTGTCCGCTTGCCGTGTGGAAAATTGAGTCATCAATGTGTACTTTGTTATTTTTCAGAGTCTTGATGCGCGTTTGAAGATTTTGCAGTTCATTAGTGTTGTTGACAATCAAGTGCTTCAGCGGGACCACGTTCCATGTCTCCTTGTCATCTATAATTCGTAAACTGGGGAAGATAGACATTTCAGACGCTGTTGAAATTACTTTTTGAGGAGTAATTATTGTTGTATCCCCTAATATTGCTGTCCATCCTGCAAGTAGTTGTATAATGCCTTGATTGGGCAGTCTTATAACTTGATGCTGTTCGTTGCATCTTATATTAGCAGTTGTATTCCGAAACAGTCTAAATAGCCAACGATTGGATCCACTTATCTCTTTGATGAACGAATTGCCTTGGAATTCCATCATTTCGCATGAGTGTGCCTTGCTTGGTTTCAATGGAGATATTTCGCAAGAGTGATTATCCGCGATTTTCCATGCCCAATTACTTTCGCAAAGCCATGTTGTCGAATCCTCTTGTCTCCATTGGTTAATTTCCATTTCAGACATTAGGTGATATGCGTTAATGTCTGTATTGAACGCAAAAAATGTAGAATTCAATTTCGGAATAAGCTTTGTTCCGTTTGTCCACAGTGGTATTGGGATTACTTCAAAGAGATCCGTTTTCTGATTGTTGTATATCGGCAATTTTGCTTCAATGAATAGGACATTATCCTTCAACATAGCTTGTGCCTTCATCAGTTTATAGATCAGTGGTAATTGTATAACTGAATTTCCACCCGGTAGCATTTGTTTTCGTCCTAATTTTTGCTTAACTTTTTCGAGCTCCTCTAGCATGTTATTAGGCGCAATTAGTGTAGGATAAATTCTTCCTTCACTAATGTCCGTTATCATTGAGATCGCTGTTGCTTGTAGGCTTTCTGCCTCTTCAATCCAGTTTCGCAATTGATTTGATAACATAAGGAATTTAATTGACTCCTTATATACCATAAAGAGCTCCTTCATGGTTTCTGCAATAATAGTGACTTGTAGGGTCAGTTTTTCAAATTCCGGTTTGTTTCTATCGTAGTTGCTCTTACTAATTCTTCCGTGGCGTTGATGACCGAGGTCTGATTGTCAACATATTCCATTGGATGTTTTTCGTTTTTTATGATCGTTTGCATATTTTCCTGTATTCTATTTGCATTTCCGATGTCAAAGAACAGTATAAACCTTTTCTTTCGGTTGGTACGGTGCCGTAGTATTTTGTCTTTTTCTTTTATGTTGTCAATTTTTGTCCGTAAGTCTCCCATTTTTTTGCAAACCAGGCGGGATTTTTCCAGGAAGTCCTCTGATTGTTTTATGACATCAAAATAGGCTTCCATGTCATAATAAAACAATAATTGCCAACTGGATGTAGCGACTTCAATTTTACCAATTTTGTTCACCATAACTGCAGCTTTTGCGTCGATGTCGTAAATTTTCCCAAGTTCTTTGGGAATTTTTTCCAAATTTTTTGTCGCAGTTGTAGCTTGCAAAATCAATAAACAGCATAGCAAAGTAGCTATGCTTCCAGTGCCATTCCTTTTGCCTTTTGGAACTCGCTGCCTAAGCTTCTTGTCCTTGCCTAGCTGAATTGACTCCGTTATAGATGGCGTTGCAGCTCCAGCTGGTTTTGCTTCGCCATCGCTTGTTTTAACCGTGACTACCCGGACTTTATCATCTCGTCCTTTAGTCGTACTAATGATTCTTCCCATTGACCATTTTTTTTTTTTTTTTTTGCCTTCTTTCTCTTATTTATTGAATCTTCCCTTTTACTTAAGAGACTAACAATAAGTTTTCAAATCTTATTCTAAGCTAACTAATTATCCTTTTATGAGATGATTTGTGCTATGTGGCCTAACAAATTTAACGCTGGGCTGGTTGATCGTTGCGGTGCAGTCGACTTTGGCTGCATACTCGAAGAAGTTTTCTTGCCAGGGGATTTGGATGTGAGCCTAGTTTTTCCTTGTATTTAACTTTTCTCTCTGTTATTGTCTCAATGACAAGTTTTATTTTTAGGTCTTTGTGTATATTCTCGTTCCGAAGATACCATGGAGCTCCGGTTATGATTCTCAGAATCCTAGACTGTGCTCGCTGAATGATGTCGATGTTGCTTCTCGATGCATTGCCCCATAGCTCGGAGCCATAGGTCCATATGGGTTTAAGAACGGAGTTATACAAAAGGACTTTGTACTCCAGGCTTAGGGGAGACCGAACGTTTATAAGCCAGTGTAGATCCTTTGCTTTTAGTCTCAGGTGCGTCGTCTTGGCCTCTATGTGTTTCCGCCAGGTGAGCCGCTTGTCCAGATGAATACCTAAGTATGTTACGTCATCGGCTTGTGGGATGCGCGTGTGGTTCATAACCAAGGGCGGGCAGCTTTGTTTGTTAAGGGGAAACGTAACTTGTTTGCATTTTTGTTCGTTTACTCGTATGCGCCAATTTGCAAGCCAATTCTCTACACATGTTAAATAGCGTGCTAGTTGCATCGTAGCTTTTACTGGGCATCTGGATCGACTCAGTATTGCAGTGTCATCAGCGAATGTGGATATTGTTAGCTGGTAGTCTGTTGGGATGTCCGCCTTGTATAGGGTGTATAGAATTGGACCTAATACACTTCCTTGGGGCACTCCAGCTTCTATAGTACAATCGCTTGAAGTGCTTGAACTACATCTTTAGAAGCTTATGTAAGTTTTGGGGCAGCAGTTTGGTTATTTTAAACATAAGTCCATCCAACCATAATCTATCGAATGCTTGTGCAACGTCTAAGAATAAAGCTGTACAATATTCACGATGCTCGAAAGCAGTGCGAATTTCCGTTGTGATGCGGTTAACCTGCTCAACAGTTCCATGTTTTGCCCGAAAACCAAATTGGTGCGATGGGAGTGTGTCGTTGTTTTAAGGTGGGGACTGATTCGTAGCAGCAGTACTTTTTCAAATAACTTGGAGAGACAAGTAAGTAGGCTTATTGGCCTGTATGATGATGGCTGTGTTTTGTCTTTCCCAGGCTTAGGGATCATAACTATAACTGATTTCTTCCACTTTTGAGGAAAGTATCCAATTTTGGTAATAGCGTTGAAGAGTAGGCAGATTTGTAGAACTGCACACATTGGAAGCTCGATGATCATTTTCGGTGTTATTAAATCGAAGCCAGGCGATTTTCCAGTCTTCAGTTGGTCTCTAATGACTTTCGTTATTTCGCTTGGCCGAAATTCTATGGGATCTTGTGGTGCTAATTCAGATGCAGTTAAGGGTGGGAGAGTAAATGAGTTAGTGGCTGGATTGGGTTGGAATACCTTTTTGAGATGATCAGCGAAGACTCTTGCTCTGCCCATGTCACTACGAGACCAGTTTCCGGTAGGGTTACGGAGGGGTACGACAGTTTCTGCTGGTGCCTGCAGATTCCTGTGGGCTTTCCACAATGAGTTTTTTGTGCTGGTGGGCGTGAGGTTCTCGATGTAACGCAGTTGTGCGTCCGCTTCTTTTTTCTTAAGCGCTTTAGTAAGTCTGCGAGAAGCTGCTTTTAGTCTACTCTTTGCGCCAGGTGATCTGTGCTCCTGCCACTCCCTTCGAAGTCGTCGTTTTTCAAGCACAAGGAGTTCGGTATCTCGACTTGTCATGTTGAACTTTTTACTGCATCCGTTGGTATCTTGTGGAGTTGACGCTTTTGCTGCTGCGACTAGTGTTGATTCAAGGCTACCAGCAAACTGATCGATGTCTTGCTCGGTTTCCAATGAGCTTGAGAAGTCGGTATGTGAACAAACATATTTTTTGTACCTCTCCCAGTTGGTCCTGTTGCTTGTGAGTCTATACGGCCGCTCGATGTGTTGTAGTTGGTACAAAAGATTAAAGAGCACCGGGCAGTGATCAGATGAAAGTTCTGAAAGTGCCTCAGCTGTAATCATTGATTGGGATATCCTTTTGGTGATGGCAAAGTCAATCAAGTCTGGAAGCTTTTTAGGATCTGCTGGCCACTATGTAGGCGTACCCGGAGAAACATAATTAAGCTTGTTTTGCGGTTTAATAATTGCGTTGTATAGCTGTTTTCCTTTAGGGGTCGCTATCCGAGATCCCCAGTACATGTGCTTGGCATTCCAATCACCAGCTGCAACAAACCTTTCACCGAGCGAGTCGAAGAGTGTTGTGAATTTGTCCTCTGATAGTGTGAAGCGGGGTGGGCAATAGACAGCAGCCAGTGTGAGAGCACCGTTATAGCATTGGAGGCTTATAGAGGTAGATTGTAGGCAATCTTCTTGCCAATTACTAGCAAAGTGGTGTTTGATTCGCGATCGTATTAGTATGCCAGTGCCTCCATGGGCCTTGCCATCCGGGTGATTCGTAAAGTAAAATTTGTATCCTGGTATTTGAAAATTGTACTTTTCAGTGAGGTGAGTCTCTGAGAGTAGCATAACATCAATGTTTCTGTCGGCTAAGAACTGAGCAAGTTCTAGCTTGTGCCGCGAAACGCCATTAGCGTTCCAGGTTGCTATTATTAGGGGAGTCATTATACTGTTTTAGAGGAAACGAGCATTTGAATAAGGATGTTTTGGTTCCTCATAAGCTCTTGCATAGTTGTTTGCATGAAGGCCATAAAGTCTTTCATGCTTTGCTGCATCGAAAGCATAATCGCTTCAACGCCAATTGGCTGCTGTTGCATGTTATCGTGAGTGTTTGTTTGATGAATGGGGGTATCCGCTGCTGGTGTTTGGATCCCTGATTTTAGTGCACTTGCAAAGGAAATATTTGGCGCTGTTCGGTAGCTGGTAGACAGAGGGATGTTAGTTGTACTCGGTTCCATTGCTTTGTGAATTGCTGATGTGGTACGATCACGAACTGAAGTCACTCGTTTGTTTAGGCGACACTTAAGTTCCTTGTAAACAATGCATCCTCGCCAGTTGGCTGTGTGGTTTTCGCCACAGTTGCTGCATAATTTAATTGAGCTGTCGTCCTTGTTCTTGGGACAGTTTGCGGTACTGTGAGCATCGCTGCAAACGACGCAGATAGATTTTAGGGTGCAGTACGCTTTGGTGTGGCCATATTCTTGGCAGTTAGTGCACTGCACAGGCTGCTTGCGCTTGTGTGGCTCTTCGACGGTTATTCTCCGGTGCAGTAGAAGCTGGAGTTTATAAATAGGATGTACTTCATTTTTGCTGATTTTTTGACTCGATGGCTCCAGTTCGACTTTGAAGAGTGGCTGCGGCTCTTTCTTCCTGTTAAGAATGTTGATCGCCGTTTTTGCCTTAAAGTTTTTCTCCTTTAGTGCCTCGATAATTTCGGATGGGGTCACTGATGATTCAATTCCTTTAATGACGACCTGCAATCCTTTGGCACTTTTAAGCTGGTAGGTATAGTAACTCTTTCCAGCTTCATCCAGGTACTTGGTCACTGATCGATGGCTAGACTCATCCGGAGTCTGCACTTTCGTTTCATGTATGTTTCCCTTGGTAAGAGGTATAACGTGGAACCTGTTATCTCCGATGATCGTAGCTAGTTTGTTAACCAGTGCGCTTGAGGTTTTCTCTCGTATATATATTGGTGGCGGCTTAATCTTCTTCTGCTCCTGTTCTTTCATTGGATGCACTTCGCAGTCATCCAGTAGTGCAAACCTATTTGAAGTTGAGTTGTCAACGTTGGTGCGATTTATTTTCGGCTGATTGCCAGCCTGTTTGTGTTGTGGGCTTAGCTTTCGCTTTATTTGAATGTAGCGATCCAGCCCTGTTTGAAACAGTTTTGTGTTTTGTTTTGGTTCTTGTCCGCTTTTGTTTTCTAGAGTCGGAGAGAGTGCACTTGCTTTGGTTGTTGTTGTTTCAGCTGAAATGTACACAACTCTCGCATAGTGTTGATGTTGTTGTTGTTGCTATAGGTGCAGTTGCAGTAGATATCGAAGTTACTGTGCTGGTAGCTACAGAGCTTGGCACCGTTTGCGCGAGAGAGACGCTCGCGAGAGAGACGCTCTCAATGCGTTCGGGTTCACATCGTGCAGTCATAAGCATTGGTGAGCAGGACCGCGATTGTTTGCTTTCTGCAGGTGCTAGGTCATTGACTCGATGGGTTGTTTGGCACTCACGGGCGTCAGACACGAAGGTGAAGTATGCATTGTTTCGTTGGAGAGAGAGCCGGCGCTCGTCTTGCTCTTTTTGCCGCTGAGCGCGCAATTCGCGTTGGCTCATTTTGGAACTGTCGATTTGTTTGTTGTCTATTTAAATCAGCTTTTGTTTTAATTTAATGTTTCCACACACAACAAATATTATAGATTTGCAATTTAACATTGCTAATAGCGTCTTTTCGCTGATATTTGTAATTTATTTTGTTTTATTTATTCACTTCACTTAAATAAATTGATTTTGTACAGAGCTCGATGAAAATACGTCTTACCCCGACGCGAGTCGGGGTATGCGTATGCATACAATACATTCCTTTAAATATTTCTTTAAGGAATTTTGTATGCCAAATATCCAGAACTCCCTCTGAATATAAGTTCTCATAATGTTAATTCCGCCATGCAGAGTTTCTTTATGAGAATCCTTTACAATTAACCAAGTCAAATGTGACTTATCCAGTATAATTGGATGTTTTACATTATACGGTATCATTGCGTTTTGTAGTCGTCCACCAACTCGAAGTACGCCAACACTATCCAAAAACGGATTTAGCGCCTGTAACTTACTCTTTGGGTCTAATGGTCTTTTGTTTTTGAGTAGTCTGACTTCGTGTTCAAAATCTAGCTGTTGTTGTATCTTTACTACAGCAATCTTCGCTAGCTTTAATTCCTCCACCGTAAGATGTGACGGCTGTTGCGATTTTCCTCTCAGCTTTGTTATGAAGCGTACTACATACGCCATTACTCTAAGAAGTTTGTCGATCGATGAATACTTCGATAAAAGATGGTTTTGCAGATATTCGGATTTTACCACAACAATTTCCGATTCCTTTTGAGTGGGCCAGTATTGTGCATCTATAGATAGCCAATTCGGCCCTCTCCACCAAATTTCACAAATTTTAAGAGCTTGCGGTGATATCCCTCTTGAAGCTACGTCTGCTGGATTTTCTTCCGATTTAGCGTAATTCCATTTGACATTGGGAATTAGTTTATTGATATCTTCCACTCTAGTTCTGACGAACCTATCTTTGCTGCGCTTGTTCTGTATCCAAGCAATAGTAATTTGCGAATCACTCCATGCATGCGTTGTAATCTTGTTGCTCCATATAGCCTGCACTTTCGCTAATAACTTTGCTAGTAAATGCGCAGCACATAATTCCAACTTTGGAATTGTTTTCCTGTTTTTTATAGGATTTACTTTGCTTTTTGCTGCTAGCAAGGTAACTCTGCCGCCTACTTTTGTATACACAGCCGCTGCATATGCTTTCTCTGATGCATCGCAGAATCCATGTAGCTCCATAATACCTTTGGAGCATCCAGTCCAGCGTGAAATGCTAATTTCTTCTAAATCGGATAGACCTTTAGCATATTCCATCCACCAGTTAGCTAAGTTGGATTCCAATTCAACGTCCCAAGTCATCGGTAACTTCCACAGTTCCTGAATGAAACATTTGCCTTGAATCGTTACAGGTGCCAACCATCCTAGTGGGTCGAAAATTCTGGACAACTGTGATAACACTAACGCTGAATACGTAAATGTATCCTTCTTCGGATCCCATTGAAGTCCTAAGGTTTTGATCGATTCATTCTCCCCAATGCAGATTTTTTCCGTAGCACCGTCGTCCTGAATGTCGGCTAAAATACGTTCGTCATTTGCAACCCATTTTCGCAGATGCATGCCTTCTCCATCACTTGTCTCAATTTCCTTTGAAGTTCATAGCACTCGTTGACTGTGTCTCCAACAGTTATGAGGTCATCCATATAAAAGTCGTCTCTTATTGTTTCTGCTAAGACGCTATCCTCTTGGCAAAAGCGATCTGCCAACTCTCGTAGACATCGGACTGCTAAGAAAGGTGCTGCCGAGGTGCCATAAGTTACGGTTGTTAACTTAAACTCACTGATCGGCAATTTTGGATCATCTCTCCATAGGATATATTGGTATTCTTGGTCTTTCTCAGCAACCTTTATTTAGCGATACATTTTTTCAATGTCAGCTAACATAACATATTGCCACTTGCGCCATTTAATTATTTAATTAATATATCCTTTTGAATCTTAGGACCAGCTATAATAACGTCATTTAGGCTTAGTCCATTTGTCGTCTTTGCGGATGCGTCAAAAACTACTCGTAGCTTCGTAGTTAAGCTTCCAGGCCTGATGTTTGCTTGATGGGGTAAATAGTATTTACCTTGACCCGTTGTCTATACAGATTCCATATGTCCCATCTTAAGGTATTCTTTCATGAATTCGTTGTATGCAGCCCAGTTCTTTGGGTTTCTTTGGAACTTCTTTTCCATTTGCATAAGCCTTGCCATTGCCTGTTTGCGAGAGTCCCCCAGCTTTGCATCTTGGTGGAATGGAATTGAAACCACAAATCTGCCTTCCTCGTTGATGACAGTTGTTTCTTGGAATTTTCTTTCGCATTCTGCATTGTCTGTAATCGTCTCATCGGCTTCATCTTCCAATTCCCAAAAGCGATCCAGGTCCTTTAGATTTATTGTTGTAGTGGCACTTATAATTTTTTGCTTTGCTGCTCGAGTTATATTTCCGCACACAATCCATCCAAATCTGGTTTTTTGTCCCAAGATTCCATTCACGGTTTTTATTTTCTCCATCATAATCAGGGGAAATAGATCCACACCTATCACCATGTCAATTCTGCTTGGTTCGTTGAATCGTGGATCTGCTAGCCTGTAGCCCTTCCAATCTTTGTTGATATCAATATTAAACTTTTTGCTGGGAAGGGCTCTATGGAGTGTTGGTAAAACCAATGCTTCCGTTGATGCTTTGAAGCTGCTTGGAATTTTTGGTTTGATCGTCAGGTGGACACTATAATTGAGTAGTCTGGGAGATACCTTCGACCTCTATAGTACTCCTTACTCTGGGAATCCTTAATATTTGTGCTGCTTCCTCTGAAATCAGCGTCTTCTGGGATCCACCGTCAATAAGCGCCCTTAACTCGTTGTAACCTCCAGCTTTGTTTTTCACTAAAACAACAGCTGTAGCCAATAGTGTGTCTTGGCCTTGCTTAGAGCTATTGCTGTTGATACTGCGTTTTGTGTCTTTATGAAGAAGGCTGTTGTGTCCTTTGGAGCATCGATTGCATGTAATTTCCTTTCTGCAGTCGATAGCATTATGCTTTCCAAAGCATCTAAAGCACATGCTGTTCTTTTGAACGAATTCTTTTCTTTTTTCGATTGATTGTGCTCTGAATTTGAGACACTTCATCATATCGTGGCCATCCTTAGAGCAAAAGGCACACGATCTAACTTGCACTTTTCTTGTAGCAAGCTGAGCGGTATTTTTGGTAATGGCATTTACTGAGTTGTATTGTTGCTCAATAAACTCCAGTACATCTTGTAAGGACTGTATAGCTCTTGCCTTTTTTACATGCTGTTCATACAGCTGCAAGGCTTCTGGCGAAAATTTCCGCAGCAGAATTTCTGCTAAAATTACGTCAGCAAAACTTCCTATTTTCCCTTTTTGCTTTATGATGAATATGCTCTCGGTCGCAGTATCCAAAAACTTCCCTACATTTTTCTCATCATGGGGCATGTTGGGAGAATATTTTTCTGCTATTCTCATAGCGTTTGCTGATAAGCTCCCACGCTGCTGCATAGCTAGCCGCTGATCCCGTTATCAAATAGCTAACCACCATTTAAGCTTCTCCTTTTAAGCAGGCTCTTAAATATCCCAGCTTCCTTGTGTTGCTGAGATCCTTCCTGCTGTCTATTAGTTCAGAGAACAGCTCGTAAAATGTTAGCCATTCCTTCGCATTTCCATTGAACGTTGGAAGGTCCACTTTTGGGAGTTCTAACACGACGTAGTTGGAACTTTTGAACTGTTCCAACTTCCTCTGAAGTACCATCTCTAGTGCGGCAACATCAGATTGCAGAATGTCTGCCTCATCTTGATCAAAGGCAGTTCTGTCATACTTGTTTTCAAGCAGTTTCAGTGTGTCCGTCACGTTGGACCAATGACTTTTCATCATTTCCAGCTGCTTGACTAGTTCAATCTCACTTGAACTATCCAGGGTTTCGTATATTAGGCTTATCTGTTGCCTCACCCTGTCCGCTCTTCTGTCCACCAGTTGAACTAGATTATCAACTGGACTGGAGCTCCGAGCTCATGCGGAATCAGATAATTTTGATCCACTTGGTATATTTATCTCTTCAAGTGTTTCTACCTTTAATTGCGACTCCTTGTAGGCCTTGACAGCATCCATAGTTTTAATAAATATTTGATCATTAAAATATTGATGATCGCCAACTCCCAATTTTACCAGCGCATTGTTGTTAGTAGTAAATTGGTCTACCAATGCTTCTATTGCTGGTATAGATGCCTTGTCCTTGATGGCTTGCAGTATTTTGTTCTGCAGCACTCCTTGGTCTTGCATCAATTTCACAGATCTTTCCGACAACATCTTGGGAAAACAATCACTGTGACTTGTACTTTCTGCTTGTATTCTTTGGCGTGATCCGTTGGAGGATTTTTTGATTGGTCGCCCAGTTGACCTAGCTGTGCCTCAACTCACAGCTGATTGATCAGCCAAGGAAAAGCAAGAACACAATGATTCACCTTATAGTCCTAGTACTTTAAGGCGTGGTCTTTTATTCTGTGTTTCTTACCACTGGTGGGGGAAACAACAGAATCACTCGAATAACCTTGCTCTTTTTACTTTGAAGCGCTGGTTTCTTCTTCTGTGTTTCTTACCACTGGTGGGGGAAAACAACAGAATTTCTCGAAGGACCAAAATGTTCACACTATAAACTAATGCGTACACTTAATGAGTTCAATTCGGGTGTTTGAATCTAACTGACTCGCTACTGCGAGGGCATCGCCTTTTATTAATTCTTACATAGGTTCGCTGCAGTCTGCGTTGGTCAATGCAGCTGAGATTTATCTTAAATCTATGTTTGTGGCCTATGACCGCGCTAATCACCTCCCGCGTGATCATATCTCTTGACACTTCGGCAATAGACCACTGCACTCGTATTTATCTGTAGTTGCCACTTATGTTGTCCCGTGCCATGTTTATTGCAGCCCATAAATAGAACGTGGGGCGATGTAATTCAAAAGTTCTAAATAAATTTTTACGATAATACGTTAAATATAAAACTGATCTCGCGCCGTCAACAACCCATATTTTTAGAAGAAAAATCAAAACATCCTCATTAATCCAACGACATCTAACTACTGTGACAGTGATCGTGGAATAACTTTATTGGAAATTAATTAATGCAATAATCTAATTACGAAGTTAAAAAAAAGGTGGACTGAATACTTAATACAAATTACAAGATGACGATACTAAACAGAACTCAACAAAAACAGAACTATAACCAAAATATTCAACAAAAAATAATACAAAATCAACACCAAGAAGAAAGAAAGAGCAGAGAGCAATCCTCCGCCACAGCTGAACACAACTAATTTTTGAAGAAAGACCCCAACAGAAAATATTCAGGACAACTAAACTGAATAAAGAATACAACGGAAAGTATCGTGAGCAGAATAAAATAATATTAAGTCTTTAAAAGAAGTAATAAAACAAGATCAAAATATAGGGAATACTATAAAGTCTTAAAAAATTAAAATCTATTTTAGCCATTATCATTAGAAAACAATCTGGAAAATGTAATAAAAAGTTTTGAAGATTTAAATTTAACAATGGCAACCGGAGGTTCAGCAGAGGTTCAGTGGCCAGAAAAATTGAAGGGATAGAAGGGCAGATAACAGCTAGCAAAAATGTAGTGGACGATTATAAAATCCAAACAATCGACCCAACTATAAAATGTGAAACTACCCTAGAGTTCACAGGAGAAATAACCCAATATGTAGGCTGGAGAGAAGAGGCAGAAACTAACATGAATCTATATAGAATTCGAAGCGAACAATATTTTATCGCTTTAACAATTCTACGTACTAAAATAATGGGAGCAGCACATGATGCTCTAACTAACAATGGTACAGCTCTAAACTTTCAAGCAATTCTTTCCAGATTGGATTTTATTTATAAGGATAAAATACCAATCCACAGTCTCGAATCAGAATTAAGCATCCTTAGGCAGGGACGCATGACCATTTCAGAATTATACAACAAAGTAAACAAGAAATGAACGAGGTAAACATAGAACTCTATCCCAGTTTATAAAAAAATTCTAAATTTCAATCTAGGCGGCATTTTTTTTGTCTTTATTGTTGTCATTGCCTTTGCCAGCGCTTAGCTATTCGCTAAGATAAATAATCAAACTCCAAAAAAACACAGCCTTCGCTTGGAGACCAAACCATGGTCAACTTATTGCGCTTCAATCAACCTGCATCGGTCAGCATAACTGAATTTCACAATGCAGAGAAATAATTTCGGTATCAAGCTTTTATTCTAAACATAATTGAAAGTTCAAGAAGTTTCCAAAGAAAAGCTTCTGGCCGAGGATTTAGAATCTAAAAGTCAGTCTGTTTCGGGATCGGATCGGCATCACACTCTCGCGCTGTTTCAATTGTAACTCGAAGGGACACTGGGCCAAGGAGTGCAAGAAGCCAAAACGCGAAAAAGGATTGTTGTATGCCTGTGGTAAGATGGGACACTTTGTAGCACTTTGCCCGAAAAACAAGAATAGAGAGGAAAACAATTACGTAAGATATTATACGTTATGAAAAATTGTAATAAAATACACTTCAATGTAATAATTGTGGCAAATGAGTCTATGAGTTATGATATGGTTTTGGGAAGAGATTTTATGGAAGCATGCAATTTAAATTTGAATTTGGAAATAAACACAGTGGAAAGGGAATTGTTTGAAGTTAATGTAATACATGACTCAATGGATTACAAAATAGGTGACCAGATATATCATAATATGAAATGTCAATTCACTGAGTTGGTAGAAAGTTGTTATGTTAAAAACGTAAGACCGAAAGAACCGGAGATTCGGTGTGAGACACAACGAATATTAGACGACTCAAAACCGTTTAGTTGTTGGCCGAGAAGATTAGCATATCACGAAAAAGAAAAGTTGCAGATTATTTTAGATGAGTATTTAAAAAACGGGATCATTAAACCGAGTTAATCAGAGTATGCATCTCCAATAGTGTTAGAAAAAAAGAAACCAGGAGATCTAAGGTTATGTGTTGATTACACAAAACTTAATAAAACGATGGTTAAAGATAATTATCCACTGCCATTGATTGATGATTTATTGGATAAGTTAGTAAATAAATCGATATTTTCGAAATTAAATCTTAAACATGGCTACTTTTTTTTTGTTGATAAGGAATCAATTAAATACACTTCCTTTAGGACAGTTCGAATATTTAAGGATTCCGATGGGGTCGAAAATTGTCGAGGATATAATGATGCAACATATAATGATAGCTAGCAAATGAATAAAGAAACATAAGCATGTACATAGAGAAGTTTTTGACAGATTAACGAGGAACAAATTAGAGCTAAGAATGGACAAATGTGAGTTTCTGCAATCGAGTGTACAATAGTTAGGATTTTTAATAACAAGTAAGGGAATACAGGCCAATAACAAGGGAATAAAAGCAATAAGGATTTTAAAGTACAAGATGCGGCGCATGGTGTCAGAAGCTTGTTGGGATTGTGTGCATATTTCAGAAGATTCTTTAAGGCTTTTTCAACTTTTGCAAAACCTTTATATGACTTATTGAAGAAAGACAAAGAATTTACGTTTGAGGAAAAAGAGTTAGAATACTTTGAGACAGTTAAGAAAAAGTTAGTGGAAGCTCCAGTGTTAGGTTTATATTATTATAAGGATGAAATAAAGTTACATACAGATGCAAGTGCACAAGGTTTTGGTGCAGTGTTATTGCAAAAGAAAGAGGATAAGAAAGCCACGACGAAGGATGAGGCCAAATATCATAGTTTCGAACTGGCAACATTAGCCATCCTGTATGCATTAAGAAGATTTAGAATTTATGTACAGGGAAAGAGATTTACAAATGTTACGGAATGCAACGCATTAACGTTAACGTTAAATAGAGTGGAATTAAACCTTTGGATTGGGGCAGATTTTGCAAAGTTTATGGAAGAATATAATATTAATCACATAAAGATAGCGACAGGTTCACCCCAGGCCAATGGACAGGTAGAAAAAGTCAATAGACAGTAGGGACTATGTTCGCTAAATTGACACACATTGAAAATGGATTGCATTGAGATGCAGTTATTGAAGATGTAGAATTTTCTTTGAATTATACCAAACAAAGAAGTATAGCGCAATCTCCGAGCAAGATGTTGTTTGCAATTAATCAAAAGGGGAAAGTTATTGATGAGTTAAGACAAAAATTAGAAGAGACAGATAACCTTAGTGAAATTAGAGACTTCAAAGAAATAAGAATTAAAGGAGCGGAATCGCAATTAAAAGCAAAAAGTGATAATGAAAAAAGATATAACAGTAAGAAGAAAACAAGAGAAGATTAGCATATCACGAAAAAGAAAAGTTGCAGATTATTTTAGATGAGTATTTAAAAAACGGGATCATTAAACCGAGTTAATCAGAGTATGCATCTCCAATAGTGTTAGAAAAAAAGAAACCAGGAGATCTAAGGTTATGTGTTGATTACACAAAACTTAATAAAACGATGGTTAAAGATAATTATCCACTGCCATTGATTGATGATTTATTGGATAAGTTAGTAAATAAATCGATATTTTCGAAATTAAATCTTAAACATGGCTACTTTTTTTTTGTTGATAAGGAATCAATTAAATACACTTCCTTTAGGACAGTTCGAATATTTAAGGATTCCGATGGGGTCGAAAATTGTCGAGGATATGGTAGGGCAGGATATAATGATGCAACATATAATGATAGCTAGCAAATGAATAAAGAAACATAAGCATGTACATAGAGAAGTTTTTGACAGATTAACGAGGGACAAATTAGAGCTAAGAATGGACAAATGTGAGTTTCTGCAATCGAGTGTACAATAGTTAGGATTTTTAATAACAAGTAAGGGAATACAGGCCAATAACAAGAGAATAAAAGCAATAAGGATTTTAAAGTACAAGATGCGGCGCATGGTGTCAGAAGCTTGTTGGGATTGTGTGCATATTTCAGAAGATTCTTTAAGGCTTTTTCAACTTTTGCAAAACCTTTATATGACTTATTGAAGAAAGACAAAGAATTTACGTTTGAGGAAAAAGAGTTAGAATACTTTGAGACAGTTAAGAAAAAGTTAGTGGAAGCTCCAGTGTTAGGTTTATATTATTATAAGGATGAAATAAAGTTACATACAGATGCAAGTGCACAAGGTTTTGGTGCAGTGTTATTGCAAAAGAAAGAGGATAAGAAAGCCACGACGAAGGATGAGGCCAAATATCATAGTTTCGAACTGGCAACATTAGCCATCCTGTATGCATTAAGAAGATTTAGAATTTATGTACAGGGAAAGAGATTTACAAATGTTACGGAATGCAACGCATTAACGTTAACGTTAAATAGAGTGGAATTAAACCTTTGGATTGGGGCAGATTTTGCAAAGTTTATGGAAGAATATAATATTAATCACATAAAGATAGCGACAGGTTCACCCCAGGCCAATGGACAGGTAGAAAAAGTCAATAGACAGTAGGGACTATGTTCGCTAAATTGACACACATTGAAAATGGATTGCATTGAGATGCAGTTATTGAAGATGTAGAATTTTCTTTGAATTATACCAAACAAAGAAGTATAGCGCAATCTCCGAGCAAGATGTTTTTTGCAATTAATCAAAAGGGGAAAGTTATTGATGAGTTAAGACAAAAATTAGAAGAGACAGATAACCTTAGTGAAATTAGAGACTTGAAAGAAATAAGAATTAAAGGAGCGGAATCGCAATTAAAAGCAAAAAGTGATAATGAAAAAAGATATAATAGTAAGAAGAAAACAAGAGAAGATTAGCATATCACGAAAAAGAAAAGTTGCAGATTATTTTAGATGAGTATTTAAAAAACGGGATCATTAAACCGAGTTAATCAGAGTATGCATCTCCAATAGTGTTAGAAAAAAAGAAACCAGGAGATCTAAGGTTATGTGTTGATTACACAAAACTTAATAAAACGATGGTTAAAGATAATTATCCACTGCCATTGATTGATGATTTATTGGATAAGTTAGTAAATAAATCGATATTTTCGAAATTAAATCTTAAACATGGCTACTTTTTTTTTGTTGATAAGGAATCAATTAAATACACTTCCTTTAGGACAGTTCGAATATTTAAGGATTCCGATGGGGTCGAAAATTGTCGAGGATATGGTAGGGCAGGATATAATGATGCAACATATAATGATAGCTAGCAAATGAATAAAGAAACATAAGCATGTACATAGAGAAGTTTTTGACAGATTAACGAGGAACAAATTAGAGCTAAGAATGGACAAATGTGAGTTTCTGCAATCGAGTGTACAATAGTTAGGATTTTTAATAACAAGTAAGGGAATACAGGCCAATAACAAGGGAATAAAAGCAATAAGGATTTTAAAGTACAAGATGCGGCGCATGGTGTCAGAAGCTTGTTGGGATTGTGTGCATATTTCAGAAGATTCTTTAAGGCTTTTTCAACTTTTGCAAAACCTTTATATGACTTATTGAAGAAAGACAAAGAATTTACGTTTGAGGAAAAAGAGTTAGAATACTTTGAGACAGTTAAGAAAAAGTTAGTGGAAGCTCCAGTGTTAGGTTTATATTATTATAAGGATGAAATAAAGTTACATACAGATGCAAGTGCACAAGGTTTTGGTGCAGTGTTATTGCAAAAGAAAGAGGATAAGAAAGCCACGACGAAGGATGAGGCCAAATATCATAGTTTCGAACTGGCAACATTAGCCATCCTGTATGCATTAAGAAGATTTAGAATTTATGTACAGGGAAAGAGATTTACAAATGTTACGGAATGCAACGCATTAACGTTAACGTTAAATAGAGTGGAATTAAACCTTTGGATTGGGGCAGATTTTGCAAAGTTTATGGAAGAATATAATATTAATCACATAAAGATAGCGACAGGTTCACCCCAGGCCAATGGACAGGTAGAAAAAGTCAATAGAAAGTAGGGACTATGTTCGCTAAATTGACAGACATTGAAAATGGATTGCATTGAGATGCAGTTATTGAAGATGTAGAATTTTCTTTGAATTATACCAAACAAAGAAGTATAGCGCAATCTCCGAGCAAGATGTTGTTTGCAATTAATCAAAAGGGGAAAGTTATTGATGAGTTAAGACAAAAATTAGAAGAGACAGATAACCTTAGTGAAATTAGAGACTTGAAAGAAATAAGAATTAAAAGATCGGAATCGCAATTAAAAGCAAAAAGTGATAATGAAAAAAGATATAATAGTAAGAAGAAAACAAGTAAGTTAAGAATTTCGATAGTACATAAGGGTCCATATGTAAAAGAGAAGGTATTAAAAAACAAGAGAGAACGCTATAGTCGAGTTCCCCGACTATCTGATACCCGTTACTCAGCTAGTGAAAGTGCGAAGGAGAATCTTCAACACTGACAATTTTTTGCGGTTTGTGGGCGTTAGAGTGTGCGTGGCAAATAGTTTTTCTGCAGATCAATAGAAATTGACAATACTAATACAAAAATGAAAAAATATCAAAACATTTTTCAAAAGTGTGGGCGTGGCAGTTTTGGGCGGTTTATGGGCGTTAGAGTGGCCGTTGCAACATGAATCAACAAACGGATATGTCTCTGAAGTTAGCCTAATCTCAACTTTCTAGCTTTTGTAGTTCCTGAGATCTCGACGTTCATACGAACAGACGGACATGGCCATATCGACTTGGCTATTGATCCTGATCAAGAATATATATACTTTATATGGTCGGAAACGCTTCCTTCTGCCTGTTACATACTTTTCAACGAGTCTAGTATACTCCTTTACTCTACAAGTAACGGGTATAAAAATAAAGTTAATAAAACACTTTTATTTTATTTATTGTGGAAAATTTTTTTATGATATTTTAAATATTATCATCATTTTGTTTTGATAAAAAAAATTTCATCGATACGATATTTTTTTAAATCAAGCCTGAATCAAGCCTTAAGTCAAATTAAACAAATACCAACATTCAGTGGCGACACTCAAGAGCTCAGTGCCTTTATCCGAAGGATCGAGTTTATACTTCAACTTTACCCATCAACTGACACCAGACAAAGACAGGTGTTCTTCAGCGCAATTGAGATGCAACTTGCAGGAGATGCTCAACGAGTATCCCAGTTATCCGGAGCAACAACCTGGCCAAATCTAATGAACGCGCTCATCAGCGAATATAAAACACAAACACCATTTGAAGAACTACTCCGTCGTTTTTACAATACACCTTTCAGCGGAACTATCCGTAAGTTAGAAATTAAATCATTCACAATATCAAATAAGCTTATGTTACACAAAAGCGTTAAATAATACAATTAAAGATGTAATCATGAGCAAATTGCCCGATAGGTTATGTATGACTCTTGCTAGACATGACATCACGACAATATCTAAACTCAAACAAATAGCACCACAAGAAGGTGTTTACGAAATAACTTTCAACGACCGAACAAAAAATTAAAAGAACTCCCACTCTAACACAATACCATCCCAAACCTCTAAGAATAAAGGAAACTATCAAAATTTCGTGAACAATGCTATGCATAAAAGAAATAAATCAAATACAAACACTAATTCAAAACCTTCCGAATCAAATCCGAATGAATTCACACAAAAGCTAAATACAGGTAGAGTCCAGAATCTTTTAAATTTTCAAGAACGAAGTAATAATGCACCAAACCTTCCCGTCGAACGGCAGAGAGAAAGTGCTAGTGCCCAATACAGAAGGGAAACATGCACAAATTTTCTTCAACCAGCCGCGGAATCAGAAAGCGATTTAGAGGAGGAAGTTACCCATGTGTTCGCTGCGGAATTTTATTTGCGACTGAGAAAGGAATGAAAGAAGTGACAAAACGGTTATGGAAAATATACAGGGAAAATATATTATTATTTAGCTGTCTTTTCCATATGTCATTATGGTTTTATTTATCAGTAATGTCATTTTCTTGTTTACCTCGTTGAAGAATTCTGTAATGGTCATGCGTCCCTGCCTAAGGATGCTTAATTCTGATTCGAGACTGTGGATTGGTATTTTATCCTTATAAATAAAATCCAATCTGGAAAGAATTGCTTGAAAGTTTAGAGCTGTACCATTGTTAGTTAGAGCATCATGTGCTGCTCCCATTATTTTAGTACGTAGAATTGTTAAAGCGATAAAATATTATTCGCTTCGAATTCTATATAGATTCATGTCAGTTTCTGCCTCTTCTCTCCAGCCTACATATTGGGTTATTTCTCCTGTGAACTCTAGGGTAGTTTCACATTTTATAGTTGGGTCGATTGTTCGGATTTCATAATCTTCCACTACATTTTTGCTAGCTGTTATCTGCCCTTCTATCCCTTCAATTTTTCTGGCAACTGAACCTCCGGTAGCCATTGTTAAATTTAAATCTTCAAAACTTTTTATTACATTTTCCAGATTGTTTTCTAATGATAATGGTTAAAATAGATTTTAATTTTTTAAGACTTTATAGTATTCCCTATATCTTGATCTTGTTTTATTACTTTTTTTAAAGACTTAATATTATTTTATTCTGCTCACGATACTTTCCGTTGTATTCTTTATTCAGTTTAGTTGTCCTGATTATTTTCTGTTGGGGTGTTTCTTCAAAAATTAGTTGTATTCAGCTGTGGGTGTGTATTCTCTGATCTTCCTTTCTTCTTGGTGTTGATTTTGTATTATTTTTTTTTTAATATTATATTTTGGTTATAGTTCTTGGTTTGGTTTTACTTGTGTTTGTTGCTGAGTTCTGTTTTTGTTGAGTTCTGTTTAGTATCGTCTTCTTGTAATTTGTATTAAGTATTCAGTCCACCTTTTTTTTAACTTCTTAATTAGATTATTGCATTAATTAATTTCCAATAAAGTTATTCCACGATCACTGTCACAGTAGTTAGATGTCGTTGGATTAATAAGGATGTTTTGATTTTTCTTCTAAAAATATGGGTTGTTGACGGCGCGAGATCAGTTTTATATTTAACTTATTATCGTTAATATTTATTTAGAACTTTTGAATTACATCGCCCCACGTTGGGCGCCAATAAAAATTGTTGTTAAAAAATTATTAAAAAAAAATATTTTATTGAAATTTTTTAATAAAATTATTGGTGATAAACTTTTTCAATTAAACAATATTACAAGACACTATTATCAGATTTAATCTTAGATCGTTCTCGATCCGATCCCGAAAAGTCAGTCTTTTAGATTCTAAATCCTCGGCCAGAAGCTTTTCTTTGGAAACTTCTTCAACTTTCAATTATGTTTAGAACAAAAGCTGTATGCCGAAATTATTTCTCTGCATTGTGAAATTCAATTATGCTGACCGATACAGTTTGATTGATGCGCAATAAGTTGACCATGGTTTGGTCTCCAAGCGGAAGCTGTTTTTTTTTGGAGTTTGATTATTTATCTTAGTGAATAGCTAAGCGCTGGCAAAGGCAATGACAAAAATAAAGACAAAGAAAATGCCGCCTAGATTGAAATTTAGAATTTTTTTATAAACTGGGATAGAGTGCTATGTTTACGGGCTCGATAACTTTCACATGTATCTCCCGAAAATTCGTTTACTACATCGGTTGCCATGCTCAAAAATAACCCCATATTTTGCTCAGCTTGTCCCACTCTATTTCGTTTTCCCTCGCCGCATTCTTGATTGCCAGATTTGCTAATTTCATCGTTCCTTCCATCTTCGTCGTTTCTATTGCCAACTGCAATGCCTCGCCCCTCTCTGTCACCGTCTTGATTGTCCCGCTCGTCACCGCTATTTTCGTTGCCGCCGTTGTTGTTGCGCACGGCGCTTCTGCCGCTATTTTCGCCGTTACTTTTGTTGTTGCGCTCGGTACTGTTTTCATCGCCGTCTTCGTTGCTCTCTCCAGTTTCGCTGCCACTCTCGTTGTCTTCGTGATCTCCGTCTTGTCCGTTATTCATTTAGCCTTTTTGGACACTTATACCGTTGCCTACGTTAAAATTTTCGCAATCGTCTTTTGAAATTTATATCAATTGATTTCGTTTCTCGTTTGTTAATATATTTAAACGCAAAATCAATTCTCTCTTTGTTCCTGTTGCGTCGTCGCTGCACAGTTTATATTCATTTTCAAATGTTTGTCTTTTTGTTTTTATTTTAATTTAGTTGTGATCGGCCCACTTCTGATATTGTAGCGGTATAGTATATATCCCCCTTAAGTAAAACGCAAACGCACAACTCAGTTTCTCGCTTTAGTTTATTCGCACTTGACGTTAGTAGCGTAAGCCTTCGACTGACTCCATTTGCGATCTGCCTCTTGCATGTTGATAGAGACCCGATGTTGCGAAACAGACTTATTTACAATGTTGATATAACTTATATACAATGTTTATGCATACTATCTATGTACATACCCTACTATAATAGGGGTCCTTGTAAGAGGGGTTCCCCGGCAAGAGTAAACAGCACAGTCGAATTAATTTAAACTATGATTATGTACAGGCGTGTGTGTGTGTGTGTATATAAGAAATAGATAGTTAGACCGGCGGCGGGCATTCAGCGTCGTATGCAAATTCAGACTGATTTTGGGCCCCTCCTCCATTCTTTTTCTCTACGCTGCCCAGAAACGAGCGAGCAATCAGCTGATCGCCAGATGCCTTCTACATAGATTGGAGATAAGTTCAAGAGCTTACTTCTGGGAGGCAGTCCTTTATCGTTTTTTACCGCGGTCACCTCGGACGAGAAAGACTCTCTTTGAACGATGCGCACGATAGCGAATATAGCATAGTCCAGCTCCTGAATGCTTAGAGGACCAGTGCACCTTTCGCCTTTCCTGATAGCATTGGTTTTGAACCTCTAGCGCGGCATCATTCATGTCGACCTGTCCGATCTCCGTCGAAGGCCAGTTACCTTGACTGTGTGTAAACCACTACGGGCCTCGCCACCACAAGTCAAAGTTCTTCAGCTCACTTGCAGGCATGGTATTCGATCTCCTCCTCTACATATTTGCTTCACCGTTCTGGGCTGCTAGACAGACGTCTTTCCAACTGCAGGAACCGATTAAGTGTCATTTGATGAGATCTTCCCAGAACCATGGCTGGATGTCGATAGGTTTTACAGGGCAACCGCACTACGTAGCGGCTATCCGATCAAAAAGTCTTCTGGAAAAAGGACTCGCACCACAGGTCCTCGTCTGTTGTTGTAGGGCGGTCTGGAACCGACTCGACCTCACAGAAACGCTTCAGCAATGCCTCGGTGTCCAACAGCACTCCATGACAGCACAACTGGGTTGATGCCCTCACTCCTTCAGCACGTCCAGAGAGGATCCACCCGAAGTGCGTACTCTGAGCTATGGGCTCGCCTGGCAAACCTATCCTGGTGTCGGGAAACATGATTTGCGCCAACATGTCCTCTCCTAAAATGAGATCGATTCGCTTCGACCGCGCGTAAAGGGTATCAGCCAATGAGAGCCCTCGAACATGATCCCAATGTTGTGGCGTGAAGCTCAGACTTGGCAGGCAGGAAGTAACTGAATTGAGGACATATGCTAAATCAACCCCTAAAGTGAAATTTGGGTTAATAATACTACAGATTTCAAAATTTACTGTGTACTTGCAACGAGGACCGCCCCCGGGACCCAGCCCAAAAATAGATGTTCGGGTGGCCGACCGCTTCAGGTGCAGAGACTGAACGACGTGTTCTCATACTATGGTTCCCTCATATTCTTGATCGATAAGAGCATTTATGACTGCTTATAGGCCGTTGACCAGAATTCGTACGGCGATACGAGCATTGGCTAGAAGCACATTCCTCGAAGGGACATTCGATGAAGTTCCCAATGGCATCTGTAAGATGCGTGCGGATTTGGGTCCTCTGTCGCCTGCGGGCCTTGCTGAGATACGTTCTCCATGGCTGCAGGTGCACTAAGAGGCGGCGCTGAAGGCCGGATCACATGCGGCTGTGTGCGACTCGACGATTGATTATGAGCCACTACTGGGAAATGCAACAGCGTGTGATGGCGCTGCCCACAAACTCAGCAGCTCTTATTGCTGGTGCATCGTGACAGCGCATGCGATTTGCTCACGCAATTAATGCATAATGCATCCTTCCTCCTGTAACAATCCAAGGCTAGAAAGGTTGCGCAACGACGCAAAATATGGTCGCCGCCGCAGTGGTAACCGGCGGTATCCAGGCGCTCCTGTGCATTATGCACTCGCACTCGTTTGCTCGGGTCGTTAGATCCTGGGCCATATCTAATTGGAGTCGTACGACAAACTTCGGTTTTCAATCGCATCGCAACTGCTACTACTGACTACTTCGCCTCAAGCAGACACAGTTTGTTCACTGCCCGCCTTATTACTCCAGACGCGGTCCTCAATTCTGCAACTCGAGCGACGCCGCCTCTGCCAGGAATCAACTGCATGACTCTCGCCAAAGGCCATCTCATTGGGGGTAGATTCTCGTCCTTAACAAGAACGACGTTGTCCACGGCTACGCCAGGCTTTGGGGTGCGCCACTTAGAGCTCTGCTGCGGCAACGTCAAATATTCTTCCTTCCATCGCGTCCAAAAGATTTGCTGAAGAAAGGAGATGCGCTGCCAATAGTCAAGCCGATTATAGTTTAGGCCCGTTATATCTGGCTCGTCAAACGACGAAGGCGGACCACCATTGAGAAAATGCGCCGGAGTGAGGACTTCCATATCGGCAGGGTTCTCTGAAATGGGAACTAAAGGTCTGGAGTTAATAACTGCCGAGATGTGGCACCAGCGTACTCAGCTCGTCGAAGGTCAGAACACAGCGCGGTGGAAATGATGCTTTCACCGCCGCTTCCCAAAGTCCACCGAAATGGGGCGACCGTGGAGGGATGAACCGCCAGTCAATCGTCTCCGAAAGGCCAAAGTTCTGAACGGAGCCTTGATGTTCGCTGCTGAGAAATAACCTTCGAAGTTCCAGAAGTTCATTTTTGTCGCCGACCAAATTTGCTTCGGCTTCCGCCGGGTGCATATGAACCTCTTGAGTCCGCACAGAAACGCAACTGTCGAGAGATCCTTGATTAGCTCCAGGTGCACTGCCTTGGTTGCAAAGCATATAAATACGCAGTCGCGGCTTAATCCGAAAACATCTAATGCATCTATTCACGGCCTTGGTAACCGTCTTCCTAGGCCAATATTGGAATCGATTTGCACCCAGAAGAGCTCGAGGTCCGGCATGAAGATTGGTTTCATGGTAATGCGAAATAATTGCCAGAGTCACCGGATGGGGTCTTGGAAGGATTTTGGGGTGGCAGCCATCAAAGTCCAATGATGAATGCCGGAGGCGCCCGCCCACTCTAAAAAGTCCAAATTGGTCCAGGAACGGCGAAAGCGACGATATGAGACTAGACGAGGAAACACTTCCCTGCGTTTTTAGGGACTGCATGTCCTCCCTTAACTGCGCGCGCTGCACCAAACGCATCGTCATCTGAGTACCCTCTTGAACGTGTGCGACGGTCAGCCCAGGAGGACGAATTCCATTACAAAATTTGTAAATATATGCAAACACTCGTTGCAGTGAGGGGTAAGAATTTGCAAATTTGGAGCTAGCAATTACATCCACGTACGGCGACTTTACGATGAACACACTTCGACGAAGTTCAAGCACCGGTTCCTCAGGACAAACAGCTAGTGGACGACTCGCTAAGCTCAGACGGGAGGGATCCTCTGGATAAGATGTCAGCCGGATTTAACGCTGTGGGAACATAACGCCAAGCCGTGGCATCTGTCAGCTCCTGAATGGCAGCAACCCTATTTGCCAAAAATATGTTGCTCCTGGCGGACTCTTCTCGGATCCAGGAAAGTCCCACCGTCGAGTCGCACCAACAATAGTAGCGTCCTTTGAATACTTTCAAGCCAACTATTTCCCCTTATGATTTCAGCCAGAAAATCCGCACCACAAAGATTTAGCTTTGGTACTGTTATGGTCTTCAACGGAGCTATGCGCGACTTCGAACAAAGCAAATGACTAAAACTTTGCTCCGCTTTAGAAACCACATAAACGCAGGCTCCATAGCCATCAATGCTTGCATCGCAAAAACCATGCACCTCAAGGCCAGACTCTGAGCTAAACACGAACCGAGGGAAACTAACATGACTTATCATTTCAAAACTGCGACAATATATGTGTTATGAGCTTCCGGGAGGCTTTCATCCCAGGACAGCTTTTCCTTGCAGAGCTGCTGCGAAAAGATTTTACACCTTGTGATTACAGGACCGACCAGGCCGATTTAGCAATCGCAGAAAAAACAGAGCGCCTGCAGGGTCTCAATGGCGACTGAAAGGCAGAGAACGAATACAATAGCTGGTCGGAGGCGGGATCCCAAGCGAGACCTAAAGTTTTGGTGAAATCGCTACCATCTTCAAACTTCATGAACTTCCTCGGCGGGCAAACGGGCAAACGGCGGGAATGTTAGAGCACCATTTCCTTAGCTTGAGCTGGCCCTTTGCAAGAATGCCAGCCGTCTGCTGCATTATGTTGATAGCATCCTTTACCGTGCCGGAGCCGGAGATAAGATCATCCACGTAAAAAACGCGCCGAAGGATTTCTGACCCAACGGAACACGCTGCCTGCTCATCGATTGATAACTACTGCATAGCCCTTACGGACAAGAAGGAGGCTGGTTTGGTGCCGTAAGTGACTGTGTCGAGTTTGTATACTTGGAGGTCATCGATCGGGGAGTCCCTCCACACGATGCACTGCAAATAGCTATCTTCTTGCGAGACCCTTACACATCGGTACATTTTACATATGTCTCCACAGGCGACATATGTCCCAGATGACGATATTCCTTCATAAACGCCGCATATTTAACCTTCAAGTTAGGGTGCTTTGTAAGCTTCCTTTCCAGCGACGAGAATCTCCGCACAGCCTGAGGATAGGAATATCCTAAAGAATCCAAATGGAATTTTAGCGGCAAACGGACCGAGTAATCGCCAGTTGGCAATCGGGTGTAATTTTTAACAAAGTGGGTCTCGCAATCTAGCTCCTCCTTCGTTGCTTGAACTATTGGGCCGGGACAATTTTCTACTTCCCAAAAGCGCTGCAGAAGCGAATCAAGTCCAACATCAATGCTGTTTTCCTCGCTGGCTAGAGGAGGAACGCGTGACGCTATTAAGGCGCTACCGCAAGGTCGCGCGCAGCCTCCAGACACAACCCAGCCCAGACGAGTTTTTTGAAGCAGTGGCAGTCCTGGCAACAACTTTATCTGACCTACGCACAGCAGCTCATAAAACAGGCTAGCTCCTATTAACAGGTCAACACGCTGAGCTTTATGAAACTCCGGGTCGGCGAACTGCACGTTTTCTGGAATCTTTTAATATATTTATGTAAACGGGATATGTGTATTAATGCATGCAAATTAAAACTATCACGTCGGGGTCACCAATGTTTAGCTATTGAGCCTTTTCAATAGCTGTTACGAGAAATAAGTAGCCGAAGAAAGTTTTGTCTTTTGTCGGATACAGTTTATTTTGTTAATTATACTGACAGCTAGGGCAGACCAAGAGCTATAACGAGTGCACAAGTTAAGTCTTTGCCGATTAACGAAGAAGTGACATTGGCGGGACAGACAGCCGGATACTGCGCCTAAACTTAATGTAGGTAGATAACAAGAGACGAGCGCCGTACAGATAAATTCATGCGAGAATAGCGGTTTGCACTATGGGCATCGCAACTGCTACTACTGAGTATTACGAGTATAAGATTAGTCTACTGCACAGTTTTGGCGGCTGCATGACCCAACATCCCTATAAGTAGGAACGGTGGCACCGCTTCCTTGATGGTGCCCCCAAGCGTTGTAAGTCTCCTTGGGCAACCTCGATGCTACGTAATGTGCCAACCAGTGCTGCGATTCCCCGTCCAAGGCTTGAATGCGGCGGAATGCAGCCAGGCAAACATTGACCGTGCTTAACATCGTCCGTATTAATTCTGTAATTTTCTTTCGCAGCCTTGGCAACGCGTAAATAGCGTTCATTTGGTGCGAATAAACGAGACGAGGAATATTGTATCTTTTAATCATCAGTTCCCAAGTCACGGCGTAATTTGCCTCCGTTTTCCTTCACTGCGATTCCTTCTTAAATTTCTAAGGATTCTAATTAATTAATTTATTCTAATTCTAATTAAAATGTAAGGGACTGGTACCGATTAGCCTGCAAATTTTCTAATTGCTACAATGTCGGAGCCTCTGAATCCGATTTCATGATGACGAGTTAAAAAAAAAAAAACAACCAAACTTAGCGCAACTCACCACCCCAATAATCATGTATTAAGAAAATTCAATAAATTCTTGTCACGCACATAACGTGTCCACTTACTTCGTTTGTCCAAGCCGAAAATAAGCGGAAAAGAAGCCGAATTCCAAAGCAGCCGTTGATGCGTCCTTTTATCGCAGTTTTATTTATTATGCGATTAAATTATTTCATTCAATTCGTCGAGCTGAATTGCAAACATAACGCGGCCGCGATCTAACTTGATCTATTTACACACAAAACTTTCGAATTAAAATTTTTACACTTGCAGGTTTCTCTCATGGGCCCACATTGGGACGAGGCCCTGCCGTTGCCAGTTACGGAACAAGTCAACGCGTAGTAACGGCAGTGCAAAGCCAAGGAGGTGTAAAAAGAGAGTTTGGAGAAACTGAACAAGTGGAAAGGAGAGCGGACACGTCCGGATAATCAAATCACAGTATAAATCTAGGCAAAAATAAATATAAAAGAAACGAGAACTGCAAATTGTTGTCACTGGTAACCGGGTGATCACGTTTTAATATAAATTTGGGGGGACGAATACACGAAATCTTATGAGCAAGCCGCACGTATCTCGTAGAAACACGGCACCCAAAAAAGTGATTATCCCGGCAATATACAAAACAAAAAGCAGTATGGGTATCTTCCGCCTCAAAAAGGAAGATTTTGCATTTGTCGCACAGAGGTTGCGCATATCGCTGCCTGGAAGAACAGAAGACATGCAACAGGCCCTGGCTGTGTACTACGCAGACAGAATTCTGGACAGAATTAGAGGCAGCATATCCAGAAAACAAGGTCCAAGCATAAAGCTGACGAGCACCGAGGGGAAAACCTCATCGCAAGTCTGAGCATGGAGGAGATGTAGCAGGAAGGCCAACGGAGAGAGACGAGCTGGGAGAGGAGGCCAAGTCCAGAAAGACCCAGGCCCAGCCAGCCGGATTACGCAAAAATAGCAAAACAAGTCAGGGAACGGTCTTTTCGCTTTGACGGAGCGCAATCTACCCCATTCCAGTCCAGGCGACAAGTCACACCCCTGTGGAGGCCGCCAGTCACCACCCAGAGAATCAGTGGAACGACGCTTGGGGCAATTCGAGTCATAACCAAACCCATATTGTTAATCCGCAAGAAGCGGTCGCAGGTGTGGTGGACATTGCCATTGGGCAAGAGGCTGCCGAAACCAGAGGCTGCTTATCTGGTAGATGTGCAGAAGAGTAGGAATCCGAAGAACGGAATGCTGCTAGAGAACGGGATCCCCAGGAGCGGGAGCCAGCGATCCCAGCCGCAGATCGAAGGGAACACGTGCAAGGCCACGATCGACACCGGGGCGACAGCAAGCTTCATAAGCGAAGAACTGGCGGACAAGCTGGCTGCGATTACAAAGACACGACGGCAGGTTAGGTTGAAAGATGAAAGGTGCGGCAAAATCAACGCAAAGCTCGAGATAGGAGTTAAGTTCGGCAACAGACGACTCTACATAAGTCTACAGATACTATCCGGAATAGTGGATGCGTTGTTGCTGGGGTGGAATTTCCTCACGCAAGCCGGGGCCGAGATAAGGTGTGCCGGTCATGAAATCCGGATACCGACCAGAGGCAGCCACAATGGGTGGCTCGAGGAAAAGTTGTCGGTCGGAGTAGTCCAAAAGGACGGCGAAGAGGATGACATGGATAAATTCCTGGAAACAGAGTTCGCGGAAGTTTACTCTATGACCGGAAAATCAAGTATAGCCGAGCCCACGTTAACCATGAAGGAAGATAAACCGATCAAAGGGAGATTAATGCAGGGGTGGACAAACTTCTGGAAATGGGACTAATAGAACGTTCAAGAAGCCCGTACTATTCAAGGAGGCGACTATGCGTGGACTTTAGGTAGATAAACGCGAAATCCATAAAGGATGCCTACCCGATGCCACGGATAAATTACATCGTCGACCAACCAAGGGAGGTCCGCTTCATAAGCTGTCTGGACCTCAAGGATGGTATTGGCAAATACCGTTGAAAGAGTCAAGCCGGGGCTTCACGGTCCCAGGGAAAGGGCTGCTCTAATGGAGAGTGATGCCGTTTGGATTACACTCCGCGTCGGCCACATTTCAACGGGCACTGAATCATCGGGCATCGCGTCAAAAGTCAAGGGATATGCAAGGACCCAGAGAAGGTAGCAGCCATAGCCCAGTTAGAACCAGCATCGCCTGTCCGCGAGCTAAGACAATACCTTGGAGTCGCATCATGGTACCGACGCTTCGTGCCTGACTTCGCACGCATTGTAAGGCCACTCAATGTCTTCCTCCGCCAGGGCACCAAGTGAACATGGTCACAGGACCACCAGCAAGCCTTCGTGGAGGTGAAAGCAAGATTCGGGATAATGTTCATCCTGCAAACGGACGCCAGCGACTACGGGATTGGCGCGATCCTCACACAGGATATAGAAGATGGAGAAAAGGTCATTTCATACTCTAGCATGACCCTAAACGGAGCCGAGAAGAACTACTCAACAACAGAAAAGGAGGTCTTGGCAATTGTGTGGGCAATTCGGAAGATAATGCCGTACCTGGAGGGCTACCATTTTAAGGTAGTGACGTATCATATGGCAATAAAGTGGTTGAACAACATAG
Organism: Drosophila teissieri; assembly: GCF_016746235.2. Classification (NCBI taxonomy): domain Eukaryota; kingdom Metazoa; phylum Arthropoda; class Insecta; order Diptera; family Drosophilidae; genus Drosophila; species Drosophila teissieri. The sequence continues at coordinate 23,970,777 of NC_053029.1, read as the reverse complement.
AAAGCCCTTCAAAGAGAATTGCCAGATGGGCGTTAGAGCTACAGCAATATGACTTCAAAGTCGCGTACAGGAAAGGCCAATTGAACGTATTAGCAGATGCGTTATCAAGGCAGCCACAGCCAGAATCGGTGTAAACAGAACCACAGATGCTGCGAAGAACGCAGGATACAGAGGACAAAGCAAAGTGCAGCTGGGTCACGAAAATGCGAGAGAAAATAAAGGCGCATCCTAAGGCGCAACTAAGGGAAACCGTCCTGCGAGAAAACCACAACTCCCCAGCAGCCGGCCATGTGGGCAGTCGTAAGACAATTGCGCGGCTTGCAGCCCGGTACTACTAGCCAGGAATGCAGAGAGACGCAAGGGCGTACGTGCACAAGGTTCAAACCAAATCAGCGGCAGGCGGCGGGAAAGATGTTGACACAAATCCTGGAAGAGCCCTGTGTGTGCCGATTTTGTCGAACCATTGGGAGTTATCGGAATCTATCGGCAACAATCGATCGACAGGAAGTAGTGTGACCAGATGGCGAAAGGACAAGAATACGGAATGCGGAAAGAACAGTGAAGCAAGGAGTGGCTTCACGAAAATAAGCATCGGCGCCAAAATTTAAAAAGGAGCAACCGAGCAGTACGATGAAAGGAGATCGGCGATGTGGAACTCAAGACAGAGCATTGAGCGTCGACGGGATCCCAGGATTGTTCCGCAAAGATTTGTTTCCCAAAGAAAGGGGGAGATGTGAGGAGTTAAAACTTTGGACAAATGCAAATGAAGAGTGCATGAGGAGGGCCTGCCGTTGCCAGTTACGTAACAAGTCAACGCGTATTAACGGCGGCGGGTAACCGAGGAGAAAGAGAGTTTGGAGAAACTGAACCTGTAGAAAGAGAGTTTGGGGAAACATAAGGTTTGAAGGAGAGAAGGCACGATCTGGAGCTCGACGGCAAGTCAACAGTAGGCGTCGACGTGCCAGGGTAAGGAGAATAACGGTATCAGCTGGACTTTGGACCCGACCAAGTTGTACTTTGGATCCGGAGACTGGAGACAAGAGGGATAAGCCGTTAAGGAGGCCTATATAAGCAGGCTTGACGCTGGGAGCTAGGCAGTCAAGGAGAACGATTAGACAAGTCTACAACGTGAAGAAACGAAGTGAGCAAGGAACAAGATCGCTACGTCGACACGTTCGGGACAAGGAAAGTCTCCGAATGGAGAGACAGGTAGCTGAGGTCCAATACGACGAAGCACGGTAAGTCCGGAAGCATTCAACAGGCGGGGCCAAACCAACCAAGGACCCGAAGTGGCGGCAGGAATTGTAGTGAAGACCCGGTCGACTGTGTCGGAGACTACGTACGTGAACAAGGCGATTGCCTGGTGTGTCCGTGCGAACCGAGCAGGCGTGTTGTTACTGGTAACCGGGTGATCACGTTTTAATATAAATTTGGTGGCACGAACATACGTAATCTTCTGAGCTAGCCGCACGTATCTCGTAGCGAGCAGACCAAAAACGTGATTATCCCGTCAGTATACAAAACTAAAAGCAGTATGGGTAGAAGTTTGATCTATCGCCTCAAAAAGGAGGATTTTGCATTTGTCGCACAGTGGTTGCGCATATCGCTGTCTGGAAGAACAGAGGACATGAGAAAGGCCCTGGCTGCGTACTACGCAGAGACAGAAAACGACCCAAAGCTCGCAGCAATCTAGACTGAATTGGAGTCAGCATATCCAGAAAACAAGGTCCAAGCACAAAGCTGACGAACCCCGAGGGTGAAAATCTCATAGCAAGTCTGAGCATGGAGGAGATGTAGCAGGAAGGCCAACGGAGAGGGACGAGCAGGGAGAGGAGGCCAAGTCCAGAAAGACCCAGGCCCAAACAGCCGGATTACGCAAAAATTCAAAAGATTCTCCGAGCAATGCCGGAATTGATGCAGGGAAAGGCTCGAAAATGGTACATATCCCATAACAGACACTGGAAGACTTGGCCCGAATTCAAAGAAATATCGTTGAAATCCTACCATGTGGACGACCTAGAGGCTCTCATGATCCTGGCAGACGAGTACGAGGAGCTGCACAAGGAACGGGAAGCCTTCGCGGAAGAGCATAAATTCAGCGGAAACAAAGCCGCGGCCGCAACACACATTACGTGAAGAAGGTTTAAGGACGCAGGCGATCTAGGCACACAGACCCAGGAACAGTGGGCGCAGTCTACCCCGTTCCAGTCCAGGCGACAAGACACTCAGGACGACAAGAGCGGCGAGACAGCAGAACGAAGACGCTGAGCAGACCACCGAGGTCCGTCCACAACAGCTAGAGAGAAAAGATAGGGTTTGTCTTTCACTGGGGCCAGTACTACGACGGGAGAGCGGAGACGTCCGGATAATCAAAGCACATTATAAAGCTAGCCAAGAATAAATACCCAAGAAACGAGAACTATAACCGGATGATCACGTTTTAAAATAAATTTAGTGGGACGAACACACGAAATCTTCTGTGCTAGCCGCACGTATTCCGTAACGACCAGACCAACAAATTTATGTAACTTAAAATTCTAGTATGATTTCTGTGGTGTCCTTACGATCCAAGTTTTATTCCAGAAGTGTTTGTGTGTGTGTGTGTGTGTGTGTGTGTGTGTTAGTTCCAACGTGAACGATTGGAAAGAACTGATTCATATTAAGAACTTGATTACAATTTATAGAGTGTTCTCACTATAACTATCGATATTCATCACGCCTCTTCTAAAGGCTAGCTGTTACAATACAAAAGTTTCTTATATTTATAGATTTGTATTAACATCATATTAACATACAATTTCAAATATATTCATAACATAATGCAATTCATTTGCTTCATTTGATTAATCTTATTCAATTTGATCAAGAAACACCATATATTTATCCAGCCTCAATTAAACAAAGGACTTTTGAAGTTTTAATATTTATTCTTTTCAATGTGCACGCAATCGTCATCTAAAATCAACTGAACGACCACAGCGTCGTAAAAGCGAACGAAGACCAAAAAGACAATTCCCAATACTGGAATAGTCCCGCTAATCCTGTTGTACACATTAATTAATAATATTTTGAATATAAGTACATCCGTTTTTTTTGATAATCGAAATTAAATTCAATCGGCATTAAATATTAATCAAAGAACTATCGACAAATAATTCGCAATGCATTGGGCATTACATTATTCTAACTCTTGGCTACATTATCGTGTATTATAATTCAAAACTTATATCCATTACGTTTAAAAATAATTCCCAACTTGTTATGGTTTAATTTTCATTATATGTACCCTCTGAGAGCCCATGAACTAGAGTCGACCGGAAGTTCCGTGGATTCAGTGGATGTAATTACTTAAATCTGCGTTGGTGCTGGCGATGTATTTTTAGGAGGGTCCAGGATGTTGTGAGTCCTGGACCAAAACAAGGCAGGTTCGTAGGTTAAGAAATTAATAATATTTGTAATATAAGTACATCCGTTTTTTTGATAATTGAAATTAAATTCAATCGGCATTAAATATTAATCAAAGAATTATCGACAAATAATTCGCAATATGAATTGTAAACAAACAAAGATAAATGTGCATAAAATTAATATGCCATGTTAAACACTTAATTTGCAGCATAAAAACATTTTTCATATTGAATATTTATGGTTAACTTCCAAATAATACAGTGAAGAACAGTGAAGCAAGGAGTGGCTTCACGAAAATAAGCATCGGCGCCAAAATTTAAAAAGGAGCAACCGAGCAGTACGATGAAAGGAGATCGGCGATGTGGAACTCAAGACAGAGCATTGAGCGTCGACGGGATCCCAGGATTGTTCCGCAAAGATTTGTTTCCCAAAGAAAGGGGGAGATGTGAGGAGTTAAAACTTTGGACAAATGCAAATGAAGAGTGCATGAGGAGAGCCTGCCGTTGCCAGTTACGTAACAAGTCAACGCGTATTAACGGCGGCGGGTAACCGAGGAGAAAGAGAGTTTGGAGAAACTGAACCGGCAGAAAAAAAGTTTGGAGAAACTGAACCTGTAGAAAGAGAGTTTGGGGAAACATAAGGTTTGAAGGAGAGAACATGGAGACCGAGAGAGACAAGGCACGATCTGGAGCTCGACGGCAAGTCAACAGTAGGCGTCGACGTGCCAGGGTAAGGAGAATAACGGTATCAGCTGGACTTTGGACCCGACCAAGTTGTACTTTGGATCCGGAGACTGGAGACAAGAGGGATAAACCGTTAAGGAGGCCTATATAAGCAGGCTTGACGCTGGGAGCTAGGCAGTCAAGGAGAACGATTAGACAAGTCTACAACGTGAAGAAACGAAGTGAGCAAGGAACAAGATCGCTACGTCGACACGTTCGGGACAAGGAAAGTCTCCGAATGGAGAGACAGGTAGCTGAGGTCCAATACGACGAAGCACGGTAAGTCCGGAAGCATTCAACAGGCGGGGCCAAACCAACCAAGGACCCGAAGTGGCGGCAGGAATTGTAGTGAAGACCCGGTCGACTGTGTCGGAGACTACGTACGTGAACAAGGCGATTGCCTGGTGTGTCCGTGCGAACCGAGCAGGCGTGTTGTTACTGGTAACCGGGTGATATAAATTTGGTGGCACGAACATACGTAATCTTCTGAGCTAGCCGCACGTATCTCGTAGCGAGCAGACCAAAAACGTGATTATCCCGTCAGTATACACGACAGAAAACGACCCAAAGCTCGCAGCAATCTAGACTGAATTGGAGTCACCATATCCAGAAAACAAGGTCCAAGCACAAAGCTGACGAACCCCGAGGGTGAAAATCTCATAGCAAGTCTGAGCATGGAGGAGATGTAGCAGGAAGGCCAACGGAGAGGGACGAGCAGGGAGAGGAGGCCAAGTCCAGAAAGACCCAGGCCCAAACAGCCGGATTACGCAAAAATTCAAAAGATTCTCCGAGCAATGCCGGAATTGATGCAGGGAGAGGCTCGAAAATGGTACATATCCCATAACAGACACTGGAAGACTTGGCCCGAATTCAAAGAAATATCGTTGAAATCCTACCATGTGGACGACCTAGAGGCTCTCATGATCCTGGCAGACGAGTACGAGGAGCTGCACAAGGAACGGGAAGCCTTCGCGGAAGAGCATAAATTCAGCGGAAACAAAGCCGCGGCCGCAACACACATTACGTGAAGAAGGTTTAAGGACGCAGGCGATCTAGGCACACAGACCCAGGAACAGTGGGCGCAGTCTACCCCGTTCCAGTCCAGGCGACAAGACACTCAGGACGACAAGAGCGGCGAGACAGCAGAACGAAGACGCTGAGCAGACCACCGAGGTCCGTCCACAACAGCTAGAGAGAAAAGATAGGGTTTGTCTTTCACTGGGGCCAGTACTACGACGGGAGAGCGGAGACGTCCGGATAATCAAAGCACATTATAAAGCTAGCCAAGAATAAATACCCAAGAAACGAGAACTGTAACCGGATGATCACGTTTTAAAATAAATTTAGTGGGACGAACACACGAAATCTTCTGTGCTAGCCGCACGTATTCCGTAACGACCAGACCAACAAATTTATGTAACTTAAAATTCTAGTATGATTTCTGTGGTGTCTTTACGATCCAAGTTTTATTCCAGAAGTGTTTGTGTGTGTGTGTGTGTGTGTGTTAGTTCCAACGTGAACGATTGGAAAGAACTGATTCATATTAAGAACTTGATTACAATTTATAGAGTGTTCTCACTATAACTATCGATATTCATCACGCCTCTTCTAAAGGCTAGCTGTTACAATACAAAAGTTTCTTATATTTATAGATTTGTATTAACATCATATTAACATACAATTTCAAATATATTCATAACATAATGCAATTCATTTGCTTCATTTGATTAATCTTATTCAATTTGATCAAGAAACACCATATATTTATCCAGCCTCAATTAAACAAAGGACTTTTGAAGTTTTAATATTTATTCTTTTCAATGTGCACGCAATCGTCATCTAAAATCAACTGAACGACCACAGCGTCGTAAAAGCGAACGAAGACCAAAAAGACAATTCCCAATACTGGAATAGTCCCGCTAATCCTGTTGTACACATTAATTAATAATATTTTGAATATAAGTACATCCGTTTTTTTTGATAATCGAAATTAAATTCAATCGGCATTAAATATTAATCAAAGAACTATCGACAAATAATTCGCAATGCATTGGGCATTACATTATTCTAACTCTTGGCTACATTATCGTGTATTATAATTCAAAACTTATATCCATTACGTTTAAAAATAATTCCCAACATGTTACGGTTTAATTTTCATTATATGTACCCTCTGAGAGCCCATAAACTAGAGTCGACCGGAAGTTCCGTGGATTTAGTGGATGTAATTGCTTAAATCTGCGTTGGTGCTGGCGATGTATTTTTAGGAGCGTCCAGGATGTTGTGAATCAAGGACAAAAACAAGGCAGGTTCGTAGGTTAAGAAATTAATAATATTTTGAATATAAGTACATCCGTTTCTTTGATAATTGAAATTAAATTCAATCGGCATTAAATATTAATCAAAGAATTATCGACAAATAATTCGCAATATGAATTGTAAACAAACAAAGATAAATGTGCATAAATTAATATGCCATGTTGAACACTTAATTTGCAGCATAAAAACATTTTTCATATTGAATATTTATGGTTAACTTCCAAATAATAGCTGAACTACATTTTGGAGATAATATTAATTTATTCTTGATGTCATGCATTGGGATATATGGACATTTACAACACAACTCCTCAAAAGATTCATTGATTGGTTAAATTTCAAAATTACAAAAATTCTTATTTGACGAGTTTGTGCGTTCTGGGGCAAATACAATTTTATGATCCAGCATTTGCTGCAAAGGATTAGGGAAACCCAGTAAAAACTAATCAGATCTATTATTATTAGTAAAAGGTTTACAAAATTAAAGATACATAAAAATTCAAGATAATGCTTACATTATAGTATTATAAATTATAAAGGAACTTCAAAGTGTAATTTTAATATTTATTAAACATATTATTATTAGAATGATCCATTATTCAAATAGACCCAATTGTTGTCTCAAATATAGAAACCTTGCTGCCGGTAACGGTTTCGTCAGTATATCTGCCTGCTGCATACCTGTTGAAATATACTTAAGAAAAATTAGTTTGTTTTCAATCTGTTCTCTAAAGTGATACTTAATATCTATATGCTTGGTTTGTTTGTGACAGACTTTATTATTCGCTATGCTAATTCAACCTTGGTTGTCTTCAAAAATGTCTATTGGTTTATTTAACTCAATCTTAATTCCATTCATTAATGATTTCAACCATATTGCTTCGCTTACAGTTTCAAACAATGCCATATATTCTGCTTCTGTTAATGAAGCTGCAACTGATTTCTTTTTCATGGTACTCCAACATATCAAGCTAGATTCGAATACTTTAAAAAGAAAACCGGTAGTCAGTCAATCAGAATCTACAAAACCAATACCAATATTTTCATAATTCATATTTTTGACAAAAGTAAACTTTAAATGAACAGTACCTTTTAAATACCTCAGAACTCTTTTAAGGCATTGCCATAGTTCTTTATTATTATTATTGGTGTACCTACTTAATATGCTTATTGATGTACTTAAGTCTGGCCGTGTACACAACATTATATACATCAGAAAGCCGATCAAACTTCGACATGGTGCGTCGTATATTTCATCTGTCTGTAATGATGTATAATCAAGTTTACTTGGAAGAGGCGTACTGACTAGCTTACAATCGTCGATATTTAACTTTTTCAAAGCATTATTGATATGAGCTGACTGACTTAAGCTCAATTGTTCTCCACATCTGTCTATTTTAATTCCAATAAAATATCTGATATCATTTAAATCCGTCATTTTAAATTTGTTCATCAAATACGACTTCAAATTGGACATTGTATTTATATTTGCTGTCGCTATAGCTACATCATCAACATATAAATGTACATATATATTATTAGACATATTTCCTTTGCCTATAATATAAATACAGCGATCTACTCCGCTGTTAAGAGAACCAATTTCTTTTAATACATTTTCGAACACTTCGAACCAGCATCTAGCTGCTTGCTTAAGGCCATGTATGGCTTTATTCAGTTTGCAAACTTATTATTATGTACTGATTATGTACTAAGCCTTGAGGAACTTGCATATAAATATCCTCCTTTAGAACTCCGTTTAGGAATGCTGTCTTTACATCCATTTGATAAATTTTTAAACCATATTGATTTGAAAGTGCCAATATGAAACAGAAACTAGAGATTCGCGCAACCGGCGCAAAAGTTTCGTCATAGTCTGTCAAATATTCTTGAGGGAAGCCACGCGCCACTAGCCTGGCTTTATACTTTAATAAATGACCAAATTCATCTTGCTTTACTGTAAACACCCATTTACTATCAACAATATTTTTATTATCTGCACTTTTTATCAAGGACCACGTGTTGTTTTCTAAAAGAAAATCTAATTCATCACGAATTGCCCTTTCCCAAACGACTCTGTCATTTCGATGCTTAATTTCTTCAAAATTGCTGGGTACATCATTGAAACATGTGTACGCGTTCATTAAACATTTTTCTATTAATCTATAAGATAATTTTGGTCTACCTTTTATTCTTTCACTTCTTCTAATGTCTTTATTCTGTATTTGTGAATTCTGTAGTTTGTCACCAGAATTATCAACTGGATCGGCATTCTTAAGATTTGTGGAATTTTCACTAGACTGTATATCCGATTAAAAATTATCAGATTTCTCATTTATAGACTCATCAATATTTTCGTCATCAATTTTATTTTGCAAACAAGAGTCTTCAACCTGTTCTGTACTTTCAGGTTCAGATAGATTGTCTTGCTATTGCTTGACACTATCATCTACAGATCTAGTATTTAACATATTAGTCTCATCCACCACAACATCTCTTTATATTTTACAATGCTCTACTTGGGCATCTGTTTATCAAATAAGTTGCTGTTAAAACAGCCTCACCCCAAAAGCTTTTATTCAATTTTGCTCCCGTAAGCATTGCACGAACTTTCTCAGTTATCGTTCTAATCATACGCTCAGAAACACCATTCAATTGTGGCTTCTTCTGGCTTCTTGTCATGCCACATTTCATACGGCGTTTTCTTTATATTTTGCAATGCTCTACTTGGGCATCTGTTTATCAAATAAGTTGCTGTTAAAACAGCCTCACCCCAAAAGCTTTTCTTCAATTTTGCTCCCGTAAGCATTGCACAAGCTTTCTCAGTTATCGTTCTAATCATACGCTCAGAAACACCATTCAATTGTGGAGTGTGAGGAACAGTTAAATGATAGCTGATGCCTTTTTATACCCGTTACTCGTAGAGTAAAAGGGTATACTAGATTCGTTAAAAAGTATGTAACAGGCAGAAGGAAGCGTTTCCGACCATATAAAGTATATATATTCTTGATCAGGATCAATAGCCGAGTCGATCTGGCCATGTCCGTCTGTCCGTCCGTCTGTCCGTCCGTCCGTATGAACGTCGAGATCTCAGAAACTACAAAAGCTAGAAAGTTGAGATTAAGCATACAGACTCCAGGGACATAGATGCCACGCCCACTCTAACGCCCACAAACCGCCCAAAACTGCCACGCCCATACTTTTGAAAAATGTTGTGAAATTTTTTCACATTGTTCTTTGTCTTGTAAATATAACTCTATATACCAAAAATCTTTTTGCCACGCCCACTCTAACGCCCACAAACCGCCAAAAACGGTCAGTGTTGTAATTTCCCTTCGCACTTTTACCAGCTGAGTAACGGGTATCAGATAGTCGGGGAACCCGACTATAGCGTTCTATCTTGTTTTACACAAAATTCTCGCATTTCATTTGATAAATATTCCCTACCATTATCTATGTAAAGATTTACAATTTTTTCATTGAAGTGAGCTTCGCCGTTGGCAACAAAATCTTTAAAAACTGAAAAGGCATCTGACTTGTGGGATACTAAATACGTTGCACAGTAATGTGTATACTGATCAATGAAAACCACATAGTAGTTTTTATTGTCAATTGTTGATGGTCTAATTGGACCACAGACATCCGAATGTACTACAAATAATGGTCTTCTAATATAGTCTTTAATTTTATATTTTTCAAATTTAAGTTTGGATTGCTTGCCATTTACACAAGCTTCACATAATTCATTGTTTTGCTCTATATTACTTAACAGATTAATATCATCAAACATTTGGTTTCGCTTTATTTCTAGAAACATCCCAATACTTATATGTCCTAATCTTTCATGCCACAAACGATAACCAGCATTTTTAGATATTTTTGATATATACGCCTTATGATTTAATTGAAATTTAATAATTGGAACATTATACTCACAGTTACCATCAAATACCAAACGATCATTTTTGGTGACTTTAACACCTCCTGAACTAAATTCAATGATCATTCCTGCATCCTGCATCTTTCGTACAGACAAGAGATTGTGAGGAATATCCTTGCTGAATAACACATCCTTCAGTGTAATTTGATTTCCAGAGCTGCTGAGTTGTACTACTCCTTTAGCAGTTGCGTAAATGCATTCATTACGCTTGGCAATTGAAGTCTCCACAGGTTGGTGTATTCAGCAAATAGTTCGGCATCTTTTACAATATGGTCAGAAGCACCCGAGTATAGGATAAACAAAACATCGCTCTCTTTTTCCTTATCAACCACTTGCCTCATCATAAAAGCAAACCCACGATCTGGCTGAGTTGTCGCTACTTGAGCTTGCTTATTTTGGTTTTCTCCGTTTTGGTTTCCCAGACTTCTTTTAAAAATATAACAATCTTTCTTTAAATGCCCTGGCTTGCCACAATGATAGCATTTTGGTTTAACCTTATTTTTGTAAGACACTTTAGAACCCTTAACGCTCATTCTCATTTTGTTTTCCTTTTGATCTTGACCGCGAACAGCCTGTAACACCTTGGCACTAGTATCCTTACTGATGCTCTTTAACTTGATCTCATGGTCAAAAAGACGAGTTTTTACGAACGCTAATGTTAAGTTACCTTCTGATAAAGTTTCAATAGCCGTTATAACGCCGTCATAACTTGAAGGAAGGGTCAAAAGTAAATGTGATATCTTGTCCATTTTTTCTATCTTAGCACCCGACGCAATAAGCTCTGCTATCAAGTCATCAAGAAAATGGAAATGACACAAGACAAGTGTCGCCCTTTAACTTCAATGCCAGCAACTGGTTCCGTACAGAAAGTTGCGAAGCCAAGCTTTTACGTTCATAAATGGCATCAAGATTTTCAAAAATCTGCTTGGCATTATTCTCGGCATTGGCGAAGTTAAGAAACGAATCGCTTAAGTATTCATTTATAATATGTTTAGCATTGCTGTTTCTCTTTTCCCATTGATCGGTCTCTTCTATTGCGTCTTTGTCAATAATGTCTAATAAATCATTTTCCCCTAACAGAGCTCTAATTCGAAATTTCCAAAATGAATACTTATTCCCGTTAAATGCCTTTTCCTTTTTCCATATTCCTTGTCTGATAAATTTCTGCGTCTAATTTTTTGTTTTGTTCTTCTTGCACTTTATGCTTTAGCAGGTGGTTTCTGAAATCCGTGTACACTTACACAATCACAAATTCTGCGTCCAAATTTTTTTTGTTCTTCTTGCACTCTATGCTTTAGCATGCAGTTTCTGTATTTCGTGTGCACTTACACAAGCACAAATCTTCTTGCACTCAGTTTCTTTTGCAACAGTTATTATTTAAAACCACAATTATTTAATTATTTTGTGTCTGGGCCCAAGACCAAGAATACAACAAAAAAACACCATATATTTATCCAGCCTCAATTAAACAAAGGACTTTTGAAGTTTTAGTATTTATTCTTTTTAATGTGCACGCACTCGTCATCTAAAATCAACTGAATGACCACAGCGTCGTAAAAGCGAACGAAGACCAAAAAGACAATTCCCAATTCTGGAATAGTCCCGCTAATCCTGTTGTACACATTAGTAATCTCTTTCTATTATTAGCATATCAATGAGGCTTTTGCATATGTCCACATATGGTCATGTTAAAACCATTCTCACGTATACAATTATACACATAGATATATGGACACTTACAAAAACTCTTGATTTCATTTGGTTACAATGTCTTTTTATTTCTTTAGAATTGTGATTTTGAATACAAATATAACTTCTTGGACCAAGTTGTTTTTTTACTAATGCTTCAGACCATTTGGGTTTGTTTGGATCTCTGTAGTCGCGTATAAGAACGTGTTGATCCTCAATAAACTAAATCGTGATTTTATCAATCTACCAAGGAAAAGTTTAGATAGAGTTTCACCTGTTGTGCAATGTTCGGAGTTTCTATAGTCAAACAAAAATTGGTTTAAAATTATGTCGAAATCCCTTTTAGAATATTCGCTTATTGATGCTAACAAGGAGTTCTTAAGCGTTTTAACAAAATTTTCAGCTTGTCCATTGGACGCGGGATGACCCGGTGCTGTTCGAATATTTTTACAACCATTATTTAGCATAAAATCTTTGAATTCTGCGGAAGTGAATTGTCTTCCATTGTCACTAACTAAGTACTGTGTCAACTAAACCATACCTCCAAAATAAGTTTCTGATCATATCAATTGTGGTTGATGATTTTATTTCTTTTGTTTTAAACACTTCAACCCATTTGATATATGAATCAATTACAACTAATAATTAAGTCATTTTTTAAAGGGCCGGCATAATCTACATGTATCCTACTCCAAGGAGATTGTGCTGGCTGCCATGGTATCAAGGTACATTTCTCTGGGTTTGCGCTTATTTCTTGACAATGTATGCAACCCTTTATTATGTTTTTAATTTCAAAATCTATTCTAGGCCACCAGATATAAGATCTTGCTAAACCTTTTGTTTTAACGATGCCTAAATGCGATCGATGAAGTTCGTTAAGAACTGATTTTCGAAGTTTAGTAGGAACTACTGTTCTATGTCCCCATAAAATGCAATCGTTTTCAACTGATAATTCAATATCTTTGGTATTGAATGGTTCATACTCATTGCCTTTTAAATTATTAAGTTTGCCTTCCCTTATTGATGGCAGGATTTTAGATAGAAAAAGGTCACGTCTGGTTACTTTGGAGATTTCTTTGAAAGTCAAATTAAGATAATTATTTTCTTCTGTGTAATTTACGAAACTTGCTTCTATCAAATCTTCTACTCTTTCAAACTGTGGTATTCTGGACAATACGGCCTCGTCTAATTTTCCCTTAACATGCTCAATAACGTAATTAAATCCAGATAGGATAGGATCGTTGGACTCTGGGTGAGGTCATCGAAGGTAGTCCTTTATTTTCACCAAACAAAATTTTAAGCGGCTTGTGATCCGATTTCAGAATAAATTTTTGCCCTAATAAATATTGTTTTAACTTTGTCACGCTAAACAAAATTGCTAACGCTTCTTTTTCCAAAGTGCTATAGTTCTTTTCAGCCTCTGAAAGAGCTCGCGATACAAATGCAATCGGTCTGATACTGCTATTTGGAAATCTGTGCGATAGTATACCTGCAACATGGCTTGCATCTGTACAAGGATTATTGGTAAAGAACTATCATAGTGTACCAAAACTTGCTCGGACGTGATTTCCTTTTTTACAATTTCGAAAGCCTTTTGACAATCTTTAGTCCACGAGAATTTTACATTTTTCTTGAGCAAAGAATACAATGGACCTATTTTTTTGGACAAGTTCTCAATAAATTTTTAATAGTGATTAGCCATTCCTATGAACGCCCTCGCTTGAGTGACATTTGAAGGAACAGGATAATTTATTACATTTCTGTACCTGCATTCATTTTTATGTAAGCCGTCTCTACTAATAGTAAAACCTAAAACGATACTGTATCCTGTAAGAACTTGCATTTGTTTGCATTTAATTTGAGACCTACAGATTGTAACTTATTAAGCACAATTCTGAGTGTTTTTAGATGTTCACTAAGACTTGTTCCAGAGACAGTGATGTCGTCTTGGTAGACAACAACGTTTGGAATGCCACTTAAAATTGATTCCATTATCTTTTGAAATATGGACGCTGCTGGCTTAACGCCGAACGGTAACCTTTTTATCCTTAATGTTCCTATGTGAGTACTCCAGGTACATAGATGTTGATGATGTTAACTGATTGTAAGCGTGGGAAAGATCTAATTTAGATAAAATTATACCTCCACTTAAAGCTGCAAATATTTCATCTCAGCGTGGTAGTGGGTATGTGTAATCAACTAACCATTTATTTACAGTTACTTTGTAGTCTGCGCATATACGCAAGTTTTCATCCGGTTTTAAAATAGGAAATAGTGGTGTACCCCAATCCGAATGATCTACAGGCTCCAAAACAGATTTGCGAATGAGACATCAAAGTTCCTTCTCTACTTTAGATTTCCATGCTAGCGGAATTGGACGTGGCTTGAAAAATATAGGCTTGGCCTTATCATCAATGAGTAAGGAGACTTCTCCTAATTTATAAGTGCCAAGTTCGTTATCAAAAACTTCTCTAAAATCACATTTTGGTTTATCAACCAATTGTTTCGCTATTACTTGCTTTACTTACTATTCACTTGCTTTAGAACGAATTTAAATTCTCTAAAGAAATTCCTACCCAAAAGTGGTCTGTTAACTTCTTTAGTGACTGTAACTTTTATCAACTTTTTGGTCTGGTTATGGTCTGGTTGAGAAAATGGTTTTTACACGGCTTGTTTTGCGCAAATTGTTGCTTCGTTATTAGATTCTGAGGCATCAAGGTGCAAGGAGATCTGGTATCACATACAACATCCATAGTCATACCATAGATATTTACTGACAATGTATATGGCTTTGCGTCATTAGTTGTAATACTGTAAACAGATTTATTGAAATTATCATTTGTAAATTTATAATTTGAATTTTGAACTGAATTTATTTTTTTAGTGTCGATACGACATATACTAGCTATGTGTCCGATCTTCCCGCACTTGTTACATCTGATATATTTGTAACGGCATACTGCTGAGCTGTGGTTTCGCCATCCACAATGCCAACATGCGGTCCTCTCATTTTTTTCTTCTTCCTGTAATTACTGCCGTTCAGATTTCCAACGTTGTTGCTTTTGCTGTTCTTCTTGAATGTAGAGCTTTTACTGAAGTTGTCTCTGCCTTGCTGACCGTTGACTGCATTTGATGAATATTTTCGGAAGTTCCCTTTGTTCCGTTGTTCGTTGACTGCATTGACATTGGAGTTCTCTTCTGTTCTCACGTTAAACTTTGTCTCAATGATTATGGCCTTACGTAACGTCACATTTAAGGTTAGGGACTCATCCTCTTCACATAGACGATCAAAGATTTTGTCGGGGAGTTTTTTTGTTCACTAAAGAAGTATATAGTGTATAAAACGTTTTATTTTGTATTTTTATAAGTTATGCTTTAGTGCTTTATCGCGTGAGCGACACAGATTACCTAATGATAGAATTTCTTACTTGAATGAGTTTATATTAAAAGAGCCTTCCACTATCTTTTCGTTGACTTGGTCGGCTATAAAAATTGCCTTATGGAGAACGGTCGCTGTTGTGTAAACTTTTCTGGAGACATTATTTAATTTCTGGAGAGATTCGTGTGCTGAGTCAAATAGCTTGGTGTTGATTCGAATTTGCTGATTACAATTCCTTGTTCCTGTTATTCCGAATTTAAGATGACGTCCCAGTCAGATTTGTCCGGCAATCCCGCTACACAGGCAGGCCGATCCTAGGTCGATAACGTGGGCCCGTTTGAACACACCAGACAGTGCCCTGTTGCAGTGGGACAGCGGGTGCATCATTCTTAAAGATAGGGAACGCTGTCGCTGTGTAAATCGTGGACACGTATTAAGTGACAGATAGAATTTTAATGTACATGAAATAGTAAATGCTTAACATTAAATAGTTACATTTTCTTAATCTAGATGTTGTTCTTTGTGTATTTTTATTTGTTAATAAGTGTTGCCGATTTTAATGCTTAATAAAAACTAGAAAGGTGTGAGGGGGGGTTTGGTTTTCTCTTTTATTTTGTATTTGGAGTTTGGTGTTGTCATACCCGATACTCGAAGAGTATAAGGGTATACTAGATTCGTTGGAAAGTATGTAATAGGCAAAATGAAGCGTTACCGACCATATAAAGTATATATATTCTTGATCAGGATCAAAGCCATGTTCGTCTGACCGTATACACGTCGAGATCTCAGGAACTATAAAAGCTAGAAAGCTTCAGATTCAGCATGCTGACACAGTGACATAGACGCAGCGCAATTTCGTCGATTAATGTTGCTACGCCCATTCTAACGCCCACAAACCGCCCAAAACTACCACGTCCACACTTTTGAAAAATGTTTAGCTATTTTTTTACATTTTTGTTAGTCTTGTAAATTTCTCCCGAATTGCCAAACCGTCAAAAGTCAGTGTCAGTGTGGAAATTCTCCTTTGCACTTCCACCAGCTGAGTAACGGGTATCAAAAAGTCGGGGAACTCGGCTATAGAGTTCTCTCTTGTTTTTATATGTGTACGGTGTCGCCCTGCTTGTAGGATATAGGGTTGTGCAAAATATATCAAAATATCAATATGTTGATACTTTTTTTTTCAATGAAAAATGTATATCGTTATATTTTTTTTACATGATATATGAAATATAGCTTTTTCTGTAAAATATATTTTCGTAATTTCTTATTATCCGCACTCTTTCACACATTGGCCAAAGTAAATTCACACAAGTCGTTAAAAAACGGAAATAAAATCAACACATCAGAAGCTATTATTCTGAAATAATCAACAGAGCGTGACCTGTAATAAAAGCCTAACCCGTCAAAACGAGCGGCAATTCGTCAAATCTTTTGTCGATACAGACATTGTCGAGCAAACGAGTGCATAATGCACAGGAGCGCTCAAGACGCCCGGATAGTGCCTGTTACCACTGCGGCGGCGACCATATTTTGCGTCGATGCGCAATCTTTCTAGCCTTGTATTGTTACAGGAGGAAGGATATTATGAATTAATTGCGTGAGGAAATCGCATACGCTGTCACGATGCACCAGCAATAAGAGCTGCCACGCTGTTGCATTTCCCAGTAGTGACTCATAATCAATCGTCGAGTCGCGCACAGCCGCATCTGATCCGGCCTTCAGCGCCGCCTCTTAGTGCACCTGCGGCCATGGAGAACGTATCTCAGCAAAGCCTACCGGCGACAGAGGACCCAAATCCGCACGCATCTTACAGATGCCATTTAGCAACTTCATCGAATGTCCCATCGAGGAATGTGCTTCTCGCCACCGCTCGTATTGCCGTACGAAATCCGGTCAACGGCCTACAAGCAGTCATGAATGCTCTCATCGATCAAAAATCTGGGGCAACCATAGTATCGGAATAGTCGTTCAGTCTCTGCACCTGAAGCGGCCAGCCACCCCAGCATCTATTTTTGGGGTGGGTCCCAAGACGTCTGTCTTGCAGCCCAGAACGGTGGAGCAAATATGTGGAGAAGATCGAGGAAGAAGATCGGTGGGCAGTGAAAGTAGTTCTGTAAGGAATAATTCCACGAATAGGCACGTCTTGTGTGCTCCCGCATCACGCTGTCTTTAAGAAGGATTCTCAATCGACCAAACAGCGAATCGTCTTCGATGCCTCCTCAATGACTGGCAATGGACGATCTTTAAACGACATTCATTGGGCTGGACCGACCCTGCAGAACAACATGTCGGCAGTCAACTCAATTGGCGGAAATATCGTTTCGTTTTCACGGCGGATATACAGAAAATTGATCGATGTGGACCCGGATGACGCCCAATATCAGCGGATTTTATGTCGGGCGACGGATGGATCCATCAATGCTTATGCTTTGTCAACGCTAACATTCGGAACGGCTTCTGCACCCTTCATGGTCACCAGGGTCATTTAACCGTTAGCGAAGGATGAGCGGAGTTCGTACCCTAGGGCGAAGGAAGTTTTGATCAGCGAGATATATGTGGACGACATTCTGACAGGAGGGCATACGATAGAAGAGACGCAGGATAAACGAACACAGGTAGAGGGTGTTATAAAATTCCCTTCGCATGGAGTTGCGTAAATGGTCCAGCATAAAGCGGTGGATTCATTATGCTCCTGGATCCATAGTTCCAGCTTCACGCGTTCTGTGACGGGTCTTCCACATCAAACGCAGCTACGACCTATATAAGGCTCGATCATGAGGAAGGAAAAATCAAAGGTTATTCCTACTAGCTGCTATACTGGCGGTCAAATTTGTCAAATAGCTGACCACTAAAGCTGACTAAAGGACCGTTCCATCCAGACTTTTTATTTGATGCTAGAAGACTTTCGTCGCTAACAGGGTCGCCTTCATCCTGGATCACTCCTCACCATCTCAATGGAGACATGTCGGAACTAGCGAGAGTCCAGCGGACTGTGCGACAAGAGGGCTGCCTCCGAGTGAGCTGAAGGACTTTGAATTGCGCTGGCGAGGCCCGGAGTGTCTTACACACAGTCAAGGTGACTGGCCTTCGACGAAGATCGGACAGGTCCCAAGGTCATCGCTTCTGGAACGTTTTTCGAGTTCATCCAGGTGGTACGAGTCATTGCATATATATTTCGGCCAATGCTATCAGGAAAGGACAAAGGTGCACTGGTCATCTAAGCATTCAGGAGCTGGACTATGCTGTATTCGCTATCGTGCCGGGGTAAAAAACGATAAAAGACTGCCTCCCAGAAGTAAGCTCTTGAACTTATCACCGATCTTTGTAGAAGGCATCTTGCGAGTAAGGGGGCGATTGCGCCATTCTGGGTTGTCATCCAATAATCCTTCCAAGTTCGGTACTCGCACGAATTGACTCTGCACGGAGATGTGCAGCTGACTTTGGCACACACCCGCCAGAGGTTCTGGATACTGACAGGGAGACGAGCCGTCCAACCAGTTGTAAGGAAATGTGTGAGGTGCTTTCGGACCAGTCCAATCGCTTCGACACAGCTCATGGGAGATTTGACGCTTCATCGAGTAAACCCCCCTAGTACACTGTTTCTGGCGACTGGAGTTGACTACACAGGCGCTATAGAGCTGAAGGCAGCACGCTTATAAGGGATACATCGCCGTATTATTATATTATATTCTCGACGAGAAATGGTTCAGCATCTCTACAGTGACAACGGAACCAACTTTGTGGACGCGGACAATTTAATGAAGGAGTTTTACGGCAGGCTCAAGAATGATTACGAGAAGCTCATAGCCCCCAAGCTTACTTCACAGCCGACCACATTCAATCCCCCTCAGTCGCCCAATTTTGGCGGGCTGTGGGACGCTAATGGGAAGTCGGTGAAACATCACATTAAGATGGTCACTGCAGATCGGCGTCTGACCTATGAGGAGTTGTCCAAGTCCTTCGTGGAGCAGTTTCTCATTCATCAAACCATGATGCGACATTTTTGAAAGGCCTGGAGTCGAGACTGGCTAGCTCATCTGCCCAAGTGGTGCCAGGAGGCTGAAGGTATTCAGCTCAACGACCTTGTCATCATCAGAATGATTGTTTTCCGCCGTCACAATGGTTACTAGGACATGTCGTCGAGTTGTACCCAGTGACGGATGCGTTAGTCCGAGTAGTAACGCTTAAGACCAAGCAGGGTCATTTAAAACGGTCAGTGTCGAAACTGTGTCCGCTTCCAATCCGTTCTTAGGCGCTCTCACTTACTCACCTCAATCATAATAAATTATTTCTTGCGCACACTTCTTGTATCATATTCTCCAAGCTAGATTCTACCCCACCTGCCAGGATGGACCGGACAAGCGAGATGTTTCATGATAAAATTTTTTATTTAAATTATGCATAGGATTTAGGTGTAAGATTTTCTTAGAAACTGGCACTCAATAAATCGCGTTTGCTTTTCACAGATATTTAATCGCAAGTAACTCCGCGAAAAAGGGCGCGTACGGAAGAAATCGATCTCTTATTGAAATTTTTATACCCGTTACTCGTAGAGTAAAAGGGTATACTAGATTCGTTGAAAAGTATGTAACAGGCAAAAGGAAGCGTTTCCGACCATATAAAGTATATATATTCTTGATCAGGATTAATAGCCGAGTCGATCTGGCCATGTCCGTCTGTCTGTCCGTCTGTCCGTCCGTATGTACGTCGAGATCTCAGGAACTATAAAAGCTAGAAAGTTGAGAATAAGCATACAGACTCCAGAGACATAGACGCAGCGCAAGTTTGTCGATTCATGTTGCCATGCCCACTCTAACGCCCACAAACCGCCCAAACTTTTGAAAAATGTTTTGATATTTTTTAATTTTCTTATTAGTATTGTAAATTTCTATCGATCTGCAGAAAAACTTTTTGCCACGCCCACCCTAACGCCCACAAACCGCTCAAAACTGCCACGCCCACACTTTTGAAAAATGTTTTGATATTTTTTCATTTTCTTATTAGTATTGTCAATTTCTATTGATATGCAGAAAATCTTTTTGCCACGCCCACTCTAACGCCCACAAACCGCCAAAAACAGTCAATGTTGTAATTTCTCTTCGCTCTTTCACTAGCTGAGTAACGGGTATCAGATAGTCGGGTAACCCGACTAGAGCTTTCTCTCTTGTTTTTACTCGTCCCCGTGTCTTTTACCCACATAATTTGTGTTTGCATGTCACAAATTTAATGTTTCTTACGATGTGCTCGCCAACTCAGAGTGTCGGCTTTGCCCTCGGCTAGAAATAAAATTTTGACGATTTTGTTTGAAATATACATCGATATGATTAGGCGCATTAACATCGCTTTTTCATGGCATTACATTTTTAGGAGAGAGATCGCGTGAGTTACGTCGTGTCCCCGTCTCAGTAGTGTTTATATACCTTGTATTTGAGTTTAAGATTGGAAATAAATTCAACCTTCTGCTTTGGCTGCTCAAGATTAAGTAAAAGTATATTTATTTTCTGTTCTACATGTAGGCTACATTTCAAGTGCCGTTTGCTACGAAACCCCTTACGCTGCATTTCCGACCGGATGCCCCTTCTCCGTGGTCGGTCGATGTTTTATGGATGCTGACATTCAATCGCGTCCGGGTTGAATGTTCAAATTCCGTGTCGGGAGTTCCGGATTCGTCATAGGAGTAGTTGTGTAGACTATACTGTTCCTCCTCAAGGTCCAGGCTGCAATTGCTAGCACAGCTTGCAATTAAAATGTATATCGTCATCAAGTGGCTTGCCGCCTTACTCTGCATAGTGCCAAGAACCCACTCGGTTTTGAGTGTATTGAGATGGAGTTGTTGGAGATTGAGAGGTTCTATTGTAGGGTATAGCGCTAGTATCGCTAGTTATATCCGTTACTCGTAGAGTAAAAGGGTATACTAGATTCGTTGAAAAGTATGTAACAGGCAGAAGGAAGCGTTTCCGACCATATATAAAACTTTTAAAAAATGATTTGATATTTTTTCATTTCTTTATTTCTCTCGATTTAAAAAAAAGTTTTTGCCGCGCCCACTCTAACGCCCACAAACCGCCCAAAGCTGCCACGCCCATACTTTTGGAAAATGTTTTATTTTTCATTTGTTAGTAATGTAAATTTGTTGATGTGTTCCGCGTTAAGGTCCCCCTAGACCGTAGACTCGCATATGGTTTGTGGCTGTCACCACAGTGCAGGCCGCTTTGTTGTTGGTCAGTAAATTGTGAAAACATTCTGGGTTATCAGGGTCGGTGGGGGTTTCGCAGACAAATAGCTCGTTAATTCTAATACAATGGTTATTTGGTATCCTAAGTTCTGTTTTATCTTCTAAAATAAATGTATCTTCTAGGTTTACAATTTCCGTCCCATTGAACGGTATGGTTACAATTTGGTACAATGTATAATTTCTCGGTGACAAAATTGGTATTTTAATTTCAAAGACAACTCTTTTCTTATCCGTACTAGTGTCTAGTGATAATAAGTCATAGACCTCATAGTCTGCTTTAATTCTAACTTCAGAGTTATTTAATATATGTATGTTTAGGGACAACATTGAGCTTCGCAAATAAGAGAAATTCTGCTATGCCTACCAAATGGGTATAAAGAAGATCTAGATTAATGTTAATTCTGGTCAAAAATAGACTCAACTCTGTGTCTTGGTGTCCTGTATCTATTTCTTTGAATATGCTGTTCTTGTTGAAGTTAATTAATTTATTTATGTTTTCTTGTTCTCTGTTGATATGGGCCGTCATTTCTTTTAATCTCTTTAATGGCCCCTTTTTTAAACTGCTCGGTATTTTCCGCGTTCTTCCCTAACTGTTTTAAATCTGAATTAATTTTCTCTTCGTCAGCGGCATCCATGTTGCCGCTGACTGCTTTGACTATGGTCTCTAATCCGAATTTGAATTTCCTAATTTTTTGCTTGTGTGTTTTCTGTTTTCTAATTGTTCGTACAGTGACCCCATTTTCTCGCGAAATGTTGTGCTTGGTAAACCTGGGAGTGATTTTGTTTCTTCTATTTTCCTTACGGAAGACAAAGCCGTCAATAGGTGTGGGTTGCGGTCTTTCCGGGTTTAGTTTAATCGCGATATACGCTTTTGGGCTGCGTTCTCCAACCGGCTCTTACCGGCTCGGGGTAAAGCTATGCTTGAAACTCGTTCAGTTTTGTCAGGTAGTCATGAGCGTCGTTGAATTGTACTGTTTATTCGAAAATATGAGTACGACCGCTCTAAAGATAATACGGCGTGAGGTTCGTGATTGAATTTATTGCATTATTATATAATATGTTATAATGGTTTCTGCCATTATCTCGTCATGGTCCAAATGTAACTTAGCTTCTTTCCTCTTGGTAAGGATGATTCTATATATTTCCGTCAATGTAACCGCTCGACAGCCAAGTTACTGATAGATTGTTTTAAGGATGTAACGTGTAATTCAATACTGAACTGGGCCAAAAAGTCCGTAAATACAGCGAAAACGATTCAGCCCCCTGATCGTGGATTACTTTATTTGGTATACCAAATTGACTGAAGAATTTTTTAAATTCTTTAGTGACACTAATTGCGTTCCTGTTAGACAAAGGGTAGGCTTGTGCGAATTTTTAAAGTTTGTCAATAATTGTCAGGTTATAGTTATAGTATATATATCTGCGTGTATAATGTCCCGTATAATGTTCGGTATTTTAGGTAAAACATACTGAGGCTTCTATGTATGTCTGTAGTATTTTAAAGTCTCATCACAGCCACGCAACACGCCTACAATAAAGGGAAATCGACAGAGACAGCACTACACTCTCTCGTCTCCAAGATAGAAAAGTCAATGTCCCAAAAGGAATATGCGTTGGTAGCATTCCTGGATATAAAAGTAGCTTTTAACAACGTCATCCCAACGGCGATTACCGAAGCCCTGCAGGAAGGTTATGTCTTCACTAGGTGCGTCAACCCTCACTAGGCACGTCACCAGAGGCACTCCACAAGGAGGCGTCCGTTCCCCACTTCTATGGAACATAGCAGTCAACTCGATTCTATGCGACATGGTAGAGGGGGGGGTGGGGTGGTTGCAGGATCTCATGATCAAAAATGGACTAGGAATAAACCCCGAGCTGGTTCTCTTCTCCAGAAGGTATAATATGCCACACTTAGTCCCACCTAACCTTAACCATAACTTGACCTTAACTTGACAGGAAACTAATCTAGAATTTAAACCTCACAGACAGGTACAAAAATGCTTCAATAGCACTCTTAACGTGCAAAAAAGCAATCGGGCTCAAATGGCGCATGACACCCTATATAGTAAGGAGGCTTAGTGAAAGTTTTTTCTAATACGGACGTGTTATTATACGCTGCGCGAAATTTTGATTATCCTGGTGACACCGTGGCCAGAACAATTGGTTTTCGTGCAGTGTTCCATAGCGTTGGTGCGCGGGTGTTCGCCGCACTATCGAGTCGCTATAAAGGTGCGCGTAAACAATATAAAATAAAAGGAGTAATTATTGCAATCGGACTGACTCTGCAATTGTGCAACTTTTTGTTGTAGGCCAGCTGTTAGTCAGCTGTTGGTGCTGCCAGTCTATCACAGTTGGCGATTTGGTCCGAACGGCGTTGCCCGACAAACGGCGCTGCCAGACCTGCATTGGAGATCGGTTAGGGCGCGCAACCAGTTAAATTCCAATTCGAATTTGTTTTTAGAGCGGACGCATTCTGAGGGAGTCGGCACAAAGGTCGCGGACAGACCGAAAATCAACCTCTCACCCTTGCGGTGCCTAAGTAGAGGCTCTGGTGTCCGAAATGAGGTGGAATAACCTTCAGCAGTCAACGCCTAGGGGAAATCTGTGGGAGCTCACTTTTCAAAAAGCTGATCCGCGTGTTGCTTCCTAAAAATCCAAATTTACAATCCAACAGGGGGCACTGCCCCCAACGGTGATGACCCATTCAGGAGGAGCGCTCGAATGTCGAGGTCTCCAACCAAAATAGGTATCACGGTGCAAGGAGTTAAAACCGTGCAGGCGACGGCGTCAGGCGGTCAAGTTGTTCGGAGCTGTTGTGGAGGACACTTTGGCCTCTCCAAAACCATGCCAAAAGAAAATTGCTGACCTAATCAGCGTACCGACGCAAAAAATAGCGGTAAAATTCCCGACTGGCTCGCCAATCCGTCCTGCAGACCAATCGGATTTTAAAAACGAAGACCTGCGGAGCTTACTGGGCTTGATGAACGTCAGGATAAGCACGCTCCTGACCGCATTTGAAACGCATCGCAACGTAACGAAAGAGTCTAAAGGTGTAATCGCGGAGCTGGCTGCAATAAACATTAGAGCGATCCAGCTTCAGGAGGGTGCTGGTAAGGAGGAGGCCTCCTTCCGAAACACCGCCACCCAGACGGAGGCGCGGCAGACAAAAGACCGCAAAGCGACGGCGCCGAAAAATGCGTTAGTGAAGCCACATTCACATCCAGTGATACCATCCGAGCCCACCAATACGAAGGAGCCAAAGCCAGCCAGCTACGCTACCGTTGTCAAGGACACGAGTGCAAGGGAGGTGTGGACTAGGGTGATGCCAAAGCGATTGCGCAAGAAGCTAGAGACCATTATACTAAAAAAAACTGGCGAAGCTTCGTACGCTGACATGCTTCGTACGCTGAAAGCCGATCCCAACCTAAGCGACTTTGGAAAACAGGTCAAAAAGATCCGAAGGACCCAAAAGGGTGAGCTACTGCTCGAAGTAGAGGGCAAAGCCTCTGCCGGCGTCCCGGCTTTCAGAGGAATTATTGAGGAGACCCTCAAAGAAATGGCTGCGGTACGCACGGGGGCGGAAAGAATGGCGCTAATATGCAATGGAATGAATGAGGCAACAACAGCGGTGAAACTCCAAAGTAGTCACGCCTCCCAATACCAAGGCATACTTGTAAAGCCAGAGGATGTTAGCGGGTGGCGCAAAATGAGGGATGGATCACAGTCAGCAACAGGGCCGTTATGCACGAACGATGCAATAACGGTTCTCAAACAGGGTTCGGTAACCGTAGGATGGTCACGGTGTCGCATCGCCCAGGACGTTCGCCCAATAAGATGCTTCAGGTGCCTAGAATTTGGCCATCGGTCTTACATCTGCAACTCAGTCAATCGCTCGGACTGCTGCCTTCGGTGCGGCGAGCATGGTCACAAGGCAAAGGGCTGCGCAGCGCCACCAAGATGCCTTATCTGCAGTAACGACGTGGATAAGAACCATGCGACAGGTGGTTTCGCATGCCTACAAAGCCAGCACCAAAAAAGAAGCCAATAGCAGCCAAAATGATGTTAGACCTTATTAACATCATCCAGCCCAACGTCAACCATTTCGCAGCTGCGCAGAACCTTTTGGCTCAGACAGCGAGGGAGCGCATTGCGGACGTACTGCTCCTGAGTGAACCATACCTTCCGGGTGTAGGTAACTCCGTGGTGCTCGATGAACTAGGTAAGGCGTCATAGGAGGTGATCTCAATGCCTGGGCCACTGAATGGGGCAGGCGGACTTCCAACACAAGAGGACGTGCAGTTATTGAGGCCATGAACTTGTTAGACCTGGTTTTGCTAAACGACGGCCTCATGCCGACCTTTAATAACGACAGAGGCTCGTCTTGCATCGATGTCACCTTCGTCAGCAGTGTCTTAGTGGCCAACGCAAACTGGATGGTGCAAGAGGACATAACCCTGAGCGACCATAACCTGATCTCGTTCCGGGTACGAACAAGGAGGCCGATGCCCAGACAGCGGAGATGTGCACTAGGGCCAGTATGGGACATCAAAAAACTGGATGAGGATATGTTGGTCTACCAGATTGAATCCATGGAGACCACTAATGGACACGCGGAGACCAAGGTGACATCGCTTATGAACATGCTCAAAGCAACATGCGACGCAGTGATGCCGAGAAAAACAAATACGAAACTCAAGCCTGGTGGAGCGCCTCTTTACACCAGTTCCGTACGAAATGCCTAAGGGCGAGAAGACAAGCGCAGCGATCCAGAGGACAACCGCACCACGCCCAATGCACGGAGGCATACAAAGCGAAGCGAGCCGAGCTCAAAAACAGCATATCTGCAGCAAAGGCAAAAGCATTTAAGGACTTGCTTGCAAGCTTTGAGGACGACCCCTGGGGTATTGCCTACAAAAAAGTCCGGAAAAAACTTAACGTCGCTGGTGGAGGAACACCTCAGGATCCAGTCGCACTGGCCAGCATCGTGTCGGAGCTATTCCCAATCCAAGACACGTTATGGCAACCCGCTCTACAAGCCCCCGCCTCCGATTTTCCGTGTATCACAGCATGCGAAGACGTCGAAGCAGCGAAGAGGATCAAGCCGAACAAAGCACCCGGCATTGATGGTATTCCTGGGGTAATCGTTAAGGCCGCTGCCACCGCAAGACCCGAGGTCTTCAGGGAGGCCTTCCAACAATGTCTTCTGGATGGAGTCTTCCCCAAGCGGTGGAAGATAATGAAGCTTGGCCTTCTGCCGAAAGACAAGGGGCCTGCAAACGCAGCAGGCAGCTATCGCCCCTTATGCCTGCTGGACATTGTGGGCGATGCTCTCACAGCCGTAACTGAAGTAGCGAAGAACGCACTTGGCGGCGACCGATGGTTAGGTAACTGTTAACAGTAAACAGTACTGTGCCATCATCACGCTCGACGTGAAGAACGCGCATAATTCAGCGAGATGGCCCAATATCCTCGGCGCAATGCGTAACATGGGTATACCCGGTTATCTACGAAGTTATACCCGGTTATCTAGTTGGCAACTACTTCAGGGAACGCACGCTGTTGTATGTAACTGAGACCGATCTTGTGGAACATCATGTATGATGGGATCCTGAGGATTAGCAAGCCCAGAGGCGTGGAGCTACACTGCTTCGCCGACGACGTTGCGGTAACAGCGGTGGCAAAGACAATACCGGAGCTCCAGGACAAAAGTAATGTGGAGCTCAGGGCAATCACCGATTGGCTTGAGAAAGTCCTCCTAGGAATTGCGGCACATAAGGCGGAATTAGTTCTGTTGAGCAGCAGAAAGAGAAATGAAAGCATGCAGGTCGAAGTGAAGGGAGACATAATCACTTCAGCAGGAACGTTGAAGTACTTGGGAGTCCTAATAGACCGTAGGCTCCCCTTTAAGGACCACGCAATGTATGGCAGCAGAAAAGCGGCAATGACAGCTGCAGCGCTGGGAAGAATTATGCCGAACGTGGGAGGACCCAGATTGCCGGCAAGGACTCTGCTTGCGGCGGTTACTAAGGCAACGCAGCTTTACGCTGCCCCTATCTGGAGCTGTGTTACAAAGTAACCTACTTGGCTAGTGCGCGGGCAGTATCACGGACAATGGCACTGAGACTAATCAGGGGCTTTTTAACCGTTTCGGATGACGCAGCGCATGCTCTTTCAGGCATTATACCCATTGACCTGGAGATAAAGCGCAAATATCTAGCGAGAAGGTGTTGACCAAACGGAGATTCTCGAGTGGATTCGTGGAGTCTGGCAGACTAGGTGGCAAGAGTCGTAACGTGGACGATGGACGTACCAGCTGACCTAACGGAATGGGGCAGAGTGTGAGCACAAAGTGATGGACTACCACATGACCCAGTTCCTAACGGACCATGGTTGTTTCCGACGGTACCTGTTTAGGTTCCACGATGTGGATACAGCGCAATGCCTCTTTTGCATAAACGCGGTGGAAACAGCAGAACACATCCTCCTGCACAGCTCCAGATTCGCTGTGGAGAAGGTCCAACTGGAATCGCTCGCTGGTGCACCCCTCAGCCCAAGAGGCCTGATTGCCGCTATGTTGGCGAACAAAGACGTTTGGAAAGGGGCTCACGAAATAATAGTCCGCATTGAAGCGTGTCCGCATGGACGAGATGGCCAACAGAAATGGCGGATGAGGAGTACTCCCGTGTGGTGGCGGGGTAAGAATTCTACCACAGTTCGCTCGGCTTGTCGTAAAAGGCGTCTAAAGAGTCAAGGAAGGAGCATGCAAGTAGAGGGAGTGCAATTTACCATCACATCCTGCTCACCGATGAAATACTTTGACTGGCAGTCCCGGTGAGCGACATGCTGACAATGACAAGAGAAGGAGCGGAGGTTTTTGTTTAGTACGTAGGCATAACTCTACTTGGAGGTTGCATACCATCTACGGTCGGTCGACGGTATCTTTAGAAGATTTTATTTTCCTGCCGTACATATATGAAAAAAAAAACCCCTATATAGTAAACTGGATATATACGGCCATCGTCAGACCAATACTACTGTATGGGGTCGTAGTATGGTGGCCGGCCCTGAAAAAGAAATCCAGCATAAAAATGCCAGTAAAGATGCATTGAGTCGCGGCACTCTGCATCATCAGTGCCTTACGCACCACCCCAAACGAAGCCCTAAATGCCATACTCAACATCCCAAGCCCAGAACTAGCTGGCATGGAACAGGCTACAGTAGCGGCAATCAGGCTTAGAGATACCAAACAGTGGAACCCACAGGAAGCTCGGTCATTCGTGTATCCTAAATCACATTCAAATAGTACCCTCCAGGACAGACTACTGCACTCCAACGGTGTACATACAAACACCGTTCAACACAATTATCCCTGAGAGGGATGAGTGGAACTCACAGACACCTGGCCCCCAGAATGCTATATGCTTCTATACGGAGGGGTCAAAACTACAGAAGAAGGAGGAGTTAACTCCGAACAGCTAGGGTTACGCATCTCGTTTAGTCTCCCCGATCATTGGAGCGTCTTCCCAGCTGAAATAGCAGCAATAAGGGAGGCCCTAAAACATTTTAAAGCACTAAGACCGGAAAGCTCACACGTAAACATATTCAGTGATAGCCAAGCAGCTATCAAATCTATTGGCTCAATCTCAAGCCACTCAAAAACAGTATCGAATTGGCGCGCATTGACACTGTCGCATAACACGCCAAATATTGCCAAAAATAAGCATAAAAAGAACGTCAAAACATCTAAGGTTGACCAGAGCAAACCTTAGCACTGCTATGAGAGTCATCACAGGGCATTGGTTGATAACCACCCATGCCAGAAGACTAAATGCCCCGTATAACGATTTCTGCCGTAGCTGTAGGGACGAAGAAATGGAAGAAACGGTGGAGCATATATTATGCCACTGTCCAGCAATGCAAGCGAAATGACTTGCTCAACTAGGCAGATTCCTGATAGACACGTCCGACCTGTCCGGCACCGATCCACATCGGATACAAAAATTCACCAGCGCCTCTGGCTGGGGAAACTGCTTTCTTCACACGAACCTCGACGGAAAAAGGGGAAAGCATACACGATATCACAATGGACCACTAATGGTCTAAGTGCGTCGGTTTCAATCCGACGGACGGTAACCTAACCTACCTAACCTAGACAAGTTTCCCCTTGCACCCAAGTCTCTTTGGTTGGAGTTAGATGAAGTTGCCCTATTAACATATCGGTTTTGGGAATTATTACGTCGATACCGGTTCTGTAATGAGTTTGGAGGAATAGCCGTTGTCTCGTCTATAATTGATGGCGTAATTATTATTACTGTTTCTGTTGTTTCTATTGTCACCCCTCCCCCTGTCTGGGACGGTCCGTGTTCGGTCGGTTTTGTCTTTGGAATATAAAACTTTAATCAGTTTGGCACCATTCGTATGCCTGTTCGATTGTTTGTGGGCTTTTCGCCCGGATCACAGTCTTTAGTGGATCGCGTAATCCAACCAAAAAAGCATTGAGGCAAATTCCATCATATACTGCTCTTTTTGATGTTGCGCTAACGCCTTGGGTTGGATCAACTGGTAATGCCAGCATCTTGCTCCTGAGTCTGGTGATCTCGAAAAATAGTTTTGTTAGAGTCAGCCCTTGCGGTTGGCGGATCAATATTTCCTCTTCCCTAATTTCTGGCAAGCTTGTGCTACTCCTAAGACCTAATCGTGATTTTTGCACGATTGTCTTCTCAGACATTTGGTGACCCCGTATTTGGTAGGTTGAAACAATATGTTCGATACCGTTAGCAAATATATGTGATTAAGATTATAAGATTGGATTAAATGTTTGAAAATATATAAGGGTACGAACGAATATATGGTACATGTATACATAGTATATATATATATATATTTTTTGGGTAAATAATTACTCGGTAAATATAAGGAGATATAATAAAATGTATATATATAATCGGTGAAAATAATTTTTAGGTAATCCTAAGACCTAATCGTGATTTTTGCACGATTGTCTTCTCAGACATTTGGTGAAGGTAAAAGCGTAAAACCCCGTATTTGGTAGGTTGAATTAATATGTTCGATACCGTTAGCAAATATATGTGATTCAGATTATAAGATTGGATTAAATGTTTGAAAATATATAAGGGTACGAACGAATATATGGTACATGTATACATAGTATATATATATATATTTTTTTTGGGTAAATAATTACTCGGTAAATATAAGGAGATATAATAAAATGTATATATATAATCGGTGAAAATAATTTTTAGGTAATCCTAAGACCTAATCGTGATTTTTGCACAGCAAATATATGTGATTCAGATTATAAGATTGGATTAAATGTTTGAAAATATATAAGGGTACGAACGAATATATGGTACATGTATACATAGTATATATATATTTTTTTTTTTTGGGTAAATAATTACTCGGTAAATATAAGGAGATATAATAAAATGTATATATATAATCGGTGAAAATAATTTTTAGGTAATTAGGTTATAACAATATAGGTTTTTGTATATATAAGGGTGATTCGTTGTAATGGTTGTATTTAATCTGTTTGAATATCCTCTTTTTTTCCAATTGTACTTATCGTTTGCTTGTGTTGGTTTGTTGATAATAATTTCTAATTTTTTTTTTATGTTTAGTGATGCTGGTAATAATAATTTCTTAAGTGTTGTGTTGCGATCTGTAATGGGTTAAATTAATGTATGTGTTTTCTGAGTGGATTGAGGGTACTTTTCCCCCTTATTTTAAACCGCCAGGGCCAAAGTGATTTTAATAGTTTGGTGCGTTAGGTGCTTGAGTCAGAGAATGTACGTTTTTTGCTTTGTTTATTATTTCATTTAATATGCTAAAGGACTCGCTTCAATTGGGTACCGCGACATTGTTGTCATTGTTCTCATTGTTTTGGTTTCATATAGTCGAAGCCCAATGTAGCGATTGCCCGCGAAATTCGTTGAAGTAGTCGGTAATTTAACCGGCCGACGCGAGGCCAGGTCAGATTTTCATATTTAATGCGCGATGCATTCGGTGATTTTCAGCAATTGATGATCTCTCAAATATGTTATATTTTCTCTGGTGTAAATAATTTAGGTTTTTTTTTGTTGTGCCAGGTTTTTATATTTAATGCGCAATGCATTCGTTGATTTTCAGCAATTGATGATCACCCAAATATGTTATGTTTTTTCCTTGTGTAAATAATTTATGATTTTGCTGTAAAAGATGAAGCTCCTTGTGGCATCCATATCTTTTTCTCCTATTAGGTTCTTTTCCCGACTGCGCCAGTTACGTCGTGTCACCATCTCAGTTGTGTTTATATCCCTTGTATAGAGCTTTGAGTTTGGAAATAAATTCAACCTTCTGCTTTGGCTGTTCAAGAATAAGTAAAAGTATATTTCTTTTCGGTTCTATATGTAGGCTACATTTCAAGTGCCGTTTGCTACGAAACCCCTTACGCTGCATTTTTATGGATGATGACATTCAATCCTGAGTCTACACTTCTGCGTCCGGGTTGAATGTTCTAATACCGTGTCACTGTCTGGGGGGGTTTCGGTGGAGGTGATGACCTGGTTAAGTCGTCTCCGATAACTCGTGGAAGAGAGTTGGGAGAGCGTCAGCGGTGCAGTCGAAGCAATTGGCTCTGCTGGCGTAACCAATGACTGTGTGATGTTTTTCCGTAGCGATGAATTGTGGAACCGCAGGAATTGGTTTTATTTAAAAAAAATAGTCCAGAACTTCAATTTCTATTTGTTTTATCAGAAATTGAAATTGATATTTTGTTTTTAATAGACTTTCAAAATCAAATATCACTGGAGAAAGGGTTTTCTTCGACATCCACCGGTAAGCAAAATATATAAGCTATAGTCGAGTTTCCCGACATCCTGATACCCGTTCCTCAGCTAGTGAAAGTGCGAAGGAGACTCTTCAGCACTGACCGTTTTTGGCGGTTTGTGGGCGTTAGAGTGGGCGAGATAAATAGTTTTTTGGCAAACGAGAGAGTCTTGACAAAAATGTCAAAAAATATCAGAACATTTTTCAAAAGTGTGGACCTGGCAGTTTGTGGCGGTTTGTGGGCGTTAGAGTGGGTGTGGCAACATGAATCGACAAACTTGCGCTGCGTCTATCAGGCATGCTCCGGTAATCGTAAGTTTTTTTCGAATTCGACTTGAGCCAAATCGTACGATTTCGTTTTTAGGTGCTCTAGTTTTCGTAAATTGTTTGCTATCGTTTTGCTATCGGAATGTTTCGTTTCTCATCGCTCTTGCTGCGCAAACACCTGTTCAAACAACGTGAAATAATGATTTTATATTTGCAATTGCTTGTTTTGAAGCCAGGAGAAGGCAGATATTTGAGGACTTGAGAAAAACAAGAGTTGCCACCTTTTTCACAGTTTTAATTTCGATGTTCGCAATTACTTTTTTACAGCACTTTGACCATTTAGGTACTTAAATTAAGTAGTATTAATTACAAACAACACTTTTGGCCCTTTTTTTAATTAATTAATGAATTCTTTTATATTTTATAGGTACTTTTACCTGGCTGTTTCGTTCCACGAACAGTATGGCAACCTTCGCGATAGCTTTTGAAGACGTACTTATCGACCCTTTACCAAATCGTAAATTATTGTTGCTGACGGCAACATTTTGTTTTTTGAAAATGGGGTGGGGTCAGAAATATATTTTTATACCCGTTACTCGTAGAGTAAAAGGGTATACTAGATTCGTTGAATCAGGATCAATAGCCGAGTCGATCTGGCCATGTCCGTCTGTCCGTCCGTCTGTCCGTCTGTCTGTCCGTCCGTATGAACGTCGAGATCTCAGGAACTATAGAAGCTAGAAAGTAGAGAGTAAGCAAACAGCCTCCAGTGACATAGACGCAGCGCAAGTTTGTCGATTCATGTTGCCACGCCCACTCTAACGCCCACAAACCGCCCAAAACTGCCACGCCTACACTTTTGAAAAATGTTTTGATATTTTTTCATTTTCTTATTAGTATTGTAAATTTCTATCGATCTGCAGAAAAACTTGTTGCCACGCCTACCCTAACGCCCACAAACCGGCCAAAACTGCCACGCCCACACTTTTGGAAAATGTTTTAATATTTTTTCATTTTTGTATTAGTCTTGTTAATTTTTTTCGATTTGCCAAATAACTTTTTGCCACGCCCACTCTAGCGCCCACAAACCGCCAAAAACTGTCAGTGCTCAAGACTCCTTCGCACTTTCACTAGCTGAGTAACGGGTATCAAATAGTCGGGGAACTCGACTATAGCGTTCTCTCTTGTTTATAAAATAACTAAGTGGCAGAATGATTTTGTGGGGATGTGGAATTAAAATCAATAGAACACTGAGTTAACTATTTTTGCATTTGCTTTTCATTTCGGCCAGATAAAAGTGCCCGTTTTACAAATCGAAAAATTCTTACGATTTCGAAAATCGGAGCACCAATTTTTAGATTTCAAATCGAAATCGTAAAAATCTTACGAATTCGATAACCGGAGCATGTCCGTATGTCTCTGGAGTCTGTATGCTTAATCTCAACTTTCTAGCTTTTGTAGTTCCTGAGATCTCGAAGTTCATACGGACGGACAGACAGACAGACATGGCCATATCGACTCGGCTATTGATCCTGATCAAAAATATATACACTTTATATAGTATAGTATAGTACTTTATAAACGCTTCCTTCTGCCTTTTACATACTGTTATACGAATCTAGTATACCCTTTTACTCTACGAGTAACGGGTATAATTACATACATTTAGGAGCTCTTGCGGCTGCCGACATACTCCCTCCGTTGGAAGAGTGGCTTTCAACACCATTGTTAAAAGGGATAAGGGGTAGCAGACACAGCTTGTTCACTGCCCGCTTCGTTAATCTTGTTGCTGTGTGATCCTTCGGTACGCCGATTCGGTTTCGGTCTCTGAATATAACGAACCGCCCAAAGCTGCCACGCCTACACTTTTTGAAATAGTTTTGATATTTTTCCATTTTTGTATTATTATTGTAAGTTTTTATCGATTTGCCAAAAAAAATTTGGCCACGCCCACTCTCTCCTTCGCACTTCCAATAGCTCAATATCGGGTATCAGATAGTCGACTATAGCGTTCTCTCTTGTTTTATAATAAGTACATCGGTTTTTTTATACTCGAAATTAAATTCAATCGACATTATATATTAATAAAAGAAATTTCGACAAATAATTCGCAATATGAATTGTCAACAAATGGCCCATAAATATGCATACAAATAATATGGTATTTCGAAAATTTAATTTGCTGCATAAAAACATAAATTAATATTAATAATAATCGACATTAAATATTAATCAAAGAATTATCAACAAATTATTCGCAATATGAATTGTCAACAAATGGCCGATAAATATGCATACAAATAATATGATATGTTGAACACTTAAAATGCTGCATAAAAACATTCATCATATTGAATATTTATGGTTAACTTCCATCTATAACTGAACAATGAACAATCTCAAAAAAAAAATGTTCCAACAGTAAAAATATTTACTATTTTTATATATATTTTTCTATAAATACAATAAATAAATATAATTCTAAAAATAATGTTCTAAAAAAAACTATTCATGGAAGGAAAACCAAAAAAATGTCGAGCCTTGCAGCCGCCAGCAGCTCCTAAATTTATGTTATTGCCAACATTGGAAACACAATTAGTGTACGACACCTCAGTTTTCGTTATCTATGCAGATCAGCTGCGTGAGCATCTAAACTATCCTCTCTCTCTCTCTCTCTCTCTAGTACTCCAGCATGTACACCTTTGGCTTAGTGGTCTGCTGTTTGCTCTGCAATTAATTGAACTCTCGCTTTCGTAACCTATACATGCACGCATCGATGCCAAACTTTGCTTAAATATATAAAACATAATCGTTCGAAATCACTACATAAAAATCGTCAATTTTATTGCTCGAAAATAGGTAATAAAAATGTTTATTAGCTTAACATTTGGTGACCCCGACGTTAATTGTTCATAAACAATGATGAATGTTTAAAGCTTTAACTTTAATCAATTCGCTGTTGCAGAGTGCGTTTTTTTTAACAACAATAGTGTCCGCAATATTCAGACAAAATGAAAGGCAGTGAACATTAAAGGTGATGCAAGATTACATGTACAAAAAGAGTTATATTTGTGCGCGTACATAGTCAAATAACGGAAGCTGCCGCTAATACGTCTTTGTGCTCATCTTTCCGCTTGAACCGAATTTAGAGTCGCTGTTTCTGCCGCTTAGTTTGACATTTTGGAAACGTTACCGCTGATTCAAACAGGGTGACATTTTTGAGGCGAAAGGCGACTGCTATTTATAATAGAGTGACACGATTAGCGGACTCCTTATCAAACTCTGTAGATAAAGAAGAACTGGATTTTGAGGAATTCGAAAGTGAATTGTGTGACACATTTGATGAAATTATCGTGACCTTTCAATCATCGGTTTGGGAGGAGATTTCAAAGCGCGCCTGGCAAAATGATTCGCATTGTTGACGGTATTTCTCCGTGTGATTGTGGGCATCAGCAGCGTTCACTCCGGCATAGGGTACCGTCGTGCCCCCTCTTCAGCTCCCCAAATTCGGTGGAGGCTAACTAACTGGCTAGACTTTTATTCTATGTATGTTTACGACCATAATAAATAGCCATCCTGATCTCACAAACTACACTACTAGAAAAACTACAGCATCTACGATCATGTCTGAGGCACACTGCGCTGGAAACCATTCGCTCACTGAAAATATCGGATGGCAATCGTCGGTTGGTATTTTAGGAACAGAGTGGTTCCGTTTTAATGCTTTGTGAACTGTCGGGTAAATTCAACACTCATATTCGTGCGCTAAATGGAATGGGCTCAACGGAACAAGTTGCTGGATGCTTTATAGTCCAAGTACTTGTGTAAAAGCTGGATCCGGCGAGTCAGGCGAAATGGGAGGAGCATTTAGAAACCGCAGTTTTCAAAAAATCAACTCCAACGTGGGGATCCATGATTCCATGATGATGATTGGCGCCAGTCTTATCTACGAACTGCTTGTGTTGGTCAGGTCAAGCTTCTGCCGGGAATGCCGCTAATGCAACAGACTCAGTTAGGCTGGGTTGTTTCTCTTCGGGTATATGGTCAACTGAAGAGATCTTCGTTAGATTCAGCGACCGAAACCGAATCGGCGTACCGAAGGATCACACAGTGTTCACACATGAACACGAATATATTTAAAGACTTACAATTTTGGGCTCCGTTCATATCTTATGTAAATGAATCGAGAGCGATAAATTATATTTAGGATTTTGTTATCTAAGGCGACATGGGTGCAGTGCTCAAAAACATGTAATTTAAGTGCACACTACATGAGTCAGTCACTTGATATCGTTCCCCGCCTCCTAAAAAGTCCCTTAGTGGGAGACCACAGATAAGGTCCTCGCCGCTCAAGATAGGCAGATGTGCCGGAGCGTGGGACCTCGATGAGGCGGGGACTATTTACTTAGGCCTCTGCGTAGGCCATTTACTCTAAGATGCGATTCTCATGTCACCTATTTAAACCAAAGATATTTCCAAATAAAATTAGTTTCTTACAAAAACTCAACGAGTAAAGTCTCCTCATTTGGGATTTTACATTTGGTCAATCGAGCCTTTAATCGACTCTGCAGTTTCCCCCTACCAAAGGTAAGGGACTCAGAGAAAGGCCAGCTCCTTTAAGCATTGCTAAGTTAATCTTGCAGCTAAAGGTAGCAAAAATAAGTGACTCTTGTTTCCCCCTACCAAAGGTAAGGAACAGAGTATAAATATAAAAAGCAAAAAGATACAAAAGAATCTTTTATGTTTTTAAAACAAGCACCTTATAGTCTATAGCTAAAGGTTGCTTTGTGTACCCATATAAATTGTGGTAAGGCGTGCTTGAGGCCATACATCAGCAATTGTGAAGTGCATAACAAAAGTGCCTTAAAATGCTCTAATAGCATTAAATCAGCAGTGTATATGCCAAAAGAGCATAAATGCCGAAATAAATGGCTAATAAACAAAAAAATCTGACTGGACTACAAAAATAATAAAACGTGCCAAACAAACAAAAAAATAAAAAATCATCTTTAAACATCGACGGAGCCTTAAAGAAGAGAAGGAAGTCAAAATCAAAGGAGCCTCTACCAGCAGCAGAAGCAGCAACAACAGCAGCAGCAGAAGCAGCAACAGCAGCAACAACAGCAGCAGCAGAAGCAGCAACAACAGCAGCAGCAGAAGCAGCAACAACAGCAGCAGCAGAAGCAGCAACAACAGCAGCAGCAACAACGACGACATCAGCTAAGCCAAAACAAGAATTTTCTGTTTATCCAAACATACATATATAAATACATATAAAATACATATACACGTACTATATATATTAAGAAATTACAAAAAATTTTCAAAATGATGTCAGTAAAGACTATTCAATTCCTTAAGAAGCAGTCCGAAATTATTTTGGAAATTAGAAAGTTGGAAGTAAAACCAACAGTAACAGATGTAGAAATTCTAAAATTAAATGAGCTTCAAAAATGTTTCATTGCTAATCATAGCAATTTGTTGAAGATCGGCGTTGTCGATCATGAATATTTTAACACGAAGCAGTATGATTTAATAATGATGGTGTTAGAAAAAATTAAAAATAAAAATGAAAAAATTAAGGGCGAGTCGGTAGAAAACACTTTCCCTAAATCAAACACTGTCCCTAAATCAAACCCCCCTCCTACATTAAAACTTGAAATGTGTGGTCACCCTGAAAAAGAGGGTATAGCACAAAACAACGCTTTAAAAGTAAAGCAGGCATTCCGAATTAATGTTGGCCAATTTCGAGTATATCTAGAAGATACGTCTAAACTAATAGACAGTAGTCCAGATTTCCTTAAAATAAGGAAAAATAAAATTGAATTTTTATGGCATAAAATAGATAACCTGATTGAACAGGTGAATAGTCATTTTGAGAGTTCGCTATTTGAAGAAGAAATTAGCGAACTTGAATTTGACAAACAAAATATTCTAACAGCCATTAATAGTCGACTCAGTTGCACAATAAATAAAGCTGAAATGTCGACGGTTGTTAAGGCGGAGGAGTTACCAACCCTGCCTAAAATACAGATACCCACTTTCTTTGGTGATTCCAAAGAATGGGATCTTTTTAAAGAACTCTTTACAGAGCTCATACATGTGAGAGAGGATCTCAGTCCTTCTCTAAAATTTAATTATCTAAAGTCAGCATTAAAAGGAGAAGCCAGAAATGTGGTTACTCATTTACTGCTCGGCTCTGGAGAAAATTATGAAGCCACTTGGGAGTTTTTGACCAAGCGG
The DNA here is from genome assembly GCF_016746235.2 of Drosophila teissieri. NCBI lineage: Eukaryota > Metazoa > Arthropoda > Insecta > Diptera > Drosophilidae > Drosophila > Drosophila teissieri. Next base: position 23,931,745 of record NC_053029.1, on the reverse strand, counting down.
TATGAGAATAAAAGAAACATATTCTCAGATCATATGAATAGGCTTATGGAGATGCCAAATTTAAATTTGGAATCCAATAAGCAAATAAAAACATTTATTGACACGATTAACGAGTCAATTTATATCATAAAATTAAAGGCACAATTACCAGAAGATGTGGATGCAATTTTCGCTCACATAATTCTTCGGAAATTCAATAAAGAATCACTCAATTTATATGAAAGCCATGTTAAAAAGACAAAAGAAATACAGACACTTTCTGATGTCATGGACTTTTTAGAGCAAAGGCTCAATTCTATATCATCATTTTCACAGGAAGTAAAACCTGTAAAGCAAATGATTAATAATAAAGAATAGAAGGAAGTCAAATTCAAAGGAGCTGCAAGAAAATTAGATCAAGAGTTATTTAATGCAATACAAGAAAATATAACGATTGCAGCGCAGCTTGAAAAGGACAGGATTGATTGGCATTTTATTCCCCCGGCAGGACCTCACTTCGGAGGTATTTGGGAAGCTGGGGTTAAGTCAATGAAATACCATTTAAAGCGTAAATCGGCGACACTATTTTGACTTACGAAATAGAAGCATGCTTAAATTCAAGGTCATTATACACTATAGTTAGTGAGATGGACCAACAAGAGGTTTTAACACCAGGTCATTTTTATACCCGTTACTCGTAGAGTAAAAGGGTATACTAGATTCGTTGAAAAGTATGTAACAGGCAGAAGGAAGCGTTTCCGACCATATAAAGTATATATATTCTTGATCAGGATCAATAGCCGAGTCGATCTGGCCATGTCCGTCTGTCCGTCCGTCTGTCCGTCCGTCTGTCCGTCCGTCTGTCCGTCCGTCTGTCCGTCTGTCTGTCCGTATGAACGTCGAGATCTCAGGAACTACAAAAGGTAGAAAGCATACGTAGATTAAGCATACTGACTCCTGAGACATAGACGCAGCGCAAGTTTGTCGATTCATGTTGCCACGCCCACTCTAACGCCCACAAACCGCGCAAAACTGCCACGCCCACACTTTTGAAAAAAGTTTTCATATTTTTTCATTTTTGTATTAGTCTTATAAATTTCTAAAGATTTGCCAAACAGCTTTTTGCCACGCCCACTCTAACGCCCACAAACCGCCCAAAGCTGCTACGCCCACACTTTTGAAAAATGTTTTGATATTTTTTCATTTTTGTATTAGTCTTCTAAATTTCTATCGATTTGCCAAAAAACTTTTTGCCACGCCCACTCTAGCGCCCACAAACCGCCAAAAACTGTCAGTGCTGAAGACTCCTTCGCACTTTCACTAGCTGAGTAACGGGTATCAGATAGTCGGGGAACTCGACTATAGCGTTCTCTCTTGTTTTTTAATTGGAAGACCGCTGGAAGATGAAAAAATCGGAAATTTGGATAGGTGGAGACTTATCCAAAAAATGAAGAAAGATTTCTGGGTTAAGTGGAAAACAAAAGTAGTTGGTTGTTTAAGGTTCCTGTGAATTCAAAAGTCCGTCTGCAATGTACTGGCTCTCAAATTGAATTGTTTGATTTGCCTCACCAAGGAGTTTTAAGCATTGCGCCATATTGTACGGCAAGAACCGACGATATAATTCTAGTTGCCCACCATAACATTCAGTCCGAAAGTGAAGAATTATTATCAACACCTTATATAGGAGAAGTTAGTGAAGTGCCGAAGATTATTTGGGATCCGCTGAAACTATCAATATTAAATCATACTGAGGAATTTGAACGATTGAATAATGAAATTAAATTTATTAAAGAGAACCATCAAAAATTGAAAGATTTAGATTTCCATCATATTTCCGGACATGCTGGATTAATTATTGCTTTAATAATAATGATAGTATTAATAATATATTTCATACGGAAATGTGCTGTGCAACAATGAATGCAAGCAATAACCTTTGCAGGTCTGTTGCCAGTACTATAAATATCAATAGTAAATAAACAATAAAGTTATATAACAAAAAAAATATACAGTCCACTATATCGTTGTTTAATAGAAAATGTACTTCTACATAGAAAAAGCAAAATGTTTAAAATAAGTTAATTGAGTACAAATTGTTGAATTAAAAATAATACAAACCATAATTGTAATTCAATAAAATTAAAAGCCAGGAAAACTAGGGCCATTGAAATCTTAGTTGCAAAATAAATGAACATATATCAAATAATGTACATCTCAGCTTTGCTGGCCCTTTGGCAGAATGTTCACACATGAACACGAATATATTTAAAGACTTACAATTATGGGCTACGTTCATATCTTATGTAAATGAATCGAGAGCGATAAATTATATTTAGGATTTTGTTATCTAAGGCGACATGGGTGCAGTGCTCAAAAACATGTAATTTAAGTGCACACTACATGAGTCAGTCACTTGAGATCGTTCCCCGCCTCCTAAAAAGTGCCTTAGTGGGAGACCACAGATAAGGTCCTCGCCGCTCAAGATAGGCAGATGTGCCGGAGCGTGGGACCTCGATGAGGCGGGGACTATTTACTTAGGCCTCTGCGTAGGCCATTTACTCTAAGATGCGATTCTCATGTCACTTATTTAAACCAAAGATATTTCAAAATAAAATTAGTTTCTTACAAAAACTCAACGAGTAAAGTCTTCTCATTTGGGATTTTACACACAGCAACAAGATTAACGAAGCGGGCAGTGAATAAGCTGTGTCTGCTACCCCTTACCATCTTCAATAGTGGTGTTGGAAGCCACTCTTCCAACGGGGGGAGTATGTCGGCAGCTGCCAGCAGCTCCTAAATGTATGTTATTATACCCGTTACTCGTAGAGTAAAAGGGTATACTAGATTCGTTGAACAGTATGGAACAGGCAGAAGGAAGCGTTTCCGTCCATATAAAATATATATATGTGGGGATTTATTATTATAATATAAGTTTTATTTGAATTTTGTAACAAATAATATAGGATATTGAAATTAATCGTCACCGTCGTTGTATTGTTGTCGATCTCGTAGCCACACAGGCAGAACGCACAACTTCCTTCTTATCCGAGCAACAAACAACTCTCTCTCTACCGCTGTCGTAAAGCACTTCGCCCTCGTAGCGTTGCGCTTTTTCTCCTCGTTGATCGTCGTGTTTGCGAATTCGCCACCTCGCTAATTCGCCATCATCTTCATCTCGTCGTTGTTATCGTCGTTGTCGTTGTCTAGGGATCAGCTGTTTCATACTAGTGGGATTAGGGTAAACAGCCAAAAACCAATCCCACATACATTCTAGATCAGGATCAATAGCCGAGTCGATCTGGTCATGTCCGCCTGTCCGTCCGTCCGTATGAACGTCGAGATCTCAGGAACTACAAAAGCTAGAAAGTTGAGGTTAAGCATACAGACTTCAGAGACATAGACGCAGCGCATGTTGCCACACCCACTCTAACGCTTACAAACCGACCAAAACTGCCACGCCCACACATTTAGACACAATTAGTCAACGGCACCTCCGTTTTAATTATCTATGCATATAAGCTGCGTGATATCCTCTCTCTCTATTCATCTCAAACCCATACCTTTGGCAATGCGTTCTGCTGTTCGTTCTGCAGTTAATTAAACTCTCGCTTTCGTAACCTATGAAAGCGCGCATCGATGCCAAACTTCGCTTTTTCTATTCGTTTCATCTATTTACAACAATTATGACAAGTTCCGTATATTTGCTTCTCAAGCAGCGGTATAATTCCTTGAAGGTACAATGGCATTTTTCAACCAGACCATTGACCTTGCTGTTCTAAGTGGATGTATGGTAAAGTTTAAGTTCGTAAATAGTTAAGGACCGTGTGACAAAATAACTTTCTTTCATTATCTGATACTTTGAAGTAGTGGCGTGCGTTCAGTTATGTTTCGCGAAGGTGATTGTGTGCGAAAAAGTTTGGCAATTTAGAACATTTATCAATGCAACTTTCACAGGGTTAATTTGGATTAGGGGTCGGTTGCAACACAGGTTTATTTGGGTGTCTATCAAACTTATGTAATTGACAGGTAAGGCAGGAGGAATTGGGTTAGTAGAGATAGAGAGTTGAGAGGGTTGAATAGCTGGATGTGAACTTCTTTCGGTTTTCTGTGACCTCTGCGATGTCTTGTTCGATGACTTCGCAGATTTCTTCTTCATCCGTGAGGTCCGTTATAAGTCGTTATGTAATACGAATCTTATATTGTTTGAAATTTGGGAGACAGCAACTTTAAAGGTATTGAAGGTAGAATTCCAGAATTGTTGTCCTGATTATTATCGGTAGGCATTAATTGGAGCTTCAACATGGAATATTAAGTAAGAGGAGTCCTGAAGTGCGCTATGCATGGTGGCTATGGGATCATATTCGGAGGCGGCAGCGTATCAGAGCACAGATGGTTGACATTCTTTGCGATTCGTAGAAGTGCGTCGGCTTCTACGTTAAACTAGCTGGGCTTATAAATTTACTCGCAATTGTACTATTCAATATTTCCAACGTTTTAATTTGACGGTAAGGTTTCTGTTCCCTAATGGACACGTTAAGGGCTAATGATCGGTGTAAATTTGTATAAATGCTACGCCGTTTATGTATGATTTTCCAAAGCCCATACTATCAGGAGCATTTCTTTCTCATTTGTGGCGTAACTTTCTTTTGTTTGATTTAATAAACGGGAGATATACGCAGTTGGTCGGCACAGATGACAAGAGGATTGATTTCAAGTCATGGAATGCCTTCAGGGCGCGTTCATCTAACATTCTGCTGGATCTGAATAAGAATCGACCTATGTATAAATGGACTTCTCCAGAACGACGTGATAATCGTTAAAAATGGATTGGACTGTATTATTAAAAAAAATGTAAGTTTTGGGATCCCCCTCGAAATATAGAAACTCTTCTACGCAATACCAAAGACTCTCATAGGTCATACTCGGTGCGCGGACGCGTCAAGGCTTTCAAGTCAAGTTCTTTAACTCCAGTTATCTTGGTCGTCAGAGCCATAATCGTGTCATCTGAACGACTCAGAACTTCCTTAGTTTCTTCAATTTCCCTGACTATTAATAACGCTAAGGCACGCAGTCCTGCTGTTTATTCTCGGTCTGATATCCCGCTTATATCTTGCTTGTTCCTTTTTTTTATAAACAATTGGGTTTTTACATTTTTCTTTTTTTCTGTTTTTTTGTTGCTTCTGGTTTTTGGATTCAGAGAAATGTGTAAAAAATGTTCACTCACCATTTATAGTCCTGTTTTTTTGCCTTCTTCCTTACAGGATTCTGAAGCTCAAATTAAATTAGCTTTTGTTGGTTAGATTGTTAAATATTATGTATGTTATATTTGTGCGAGGGTTGTGTGTGTTAACGGTTGCTGTATGTGTGCATGAATGCAAATGTATATCTTGTGGTTTATTTTGGGTTAGTTATTTGGACCTGGGCGTTGTTGTCGGATAAATATCGTTTTGACTTTTCGAAACACTCCAATTGCATACTTCATACTCATACTTCATATTCATCTACTTCATACTTCATACATCTTAGCTGTCACTAGCTGCATAGCTTTTATAGTTCCGTAGATCTCGTTTATTTGGACGGACTTGGACAGTTTGTCTTGGATATAGATCGTGATTACGTATGTTTATACTTTTAGGGACGGAAACTTTTCCATTTAACTTTTCAATTCTTTTCTACAAAACGTTTTGTCCTCTATAAATTTAATGATTTATTGTTTTCTTTCCAATAACTATTCGCTTATGGACAAAAGAAGATCTCGAAACTCATTCTGCGTATTTTTCGATATCGATATATCTTAGGGAATTTCAACTGCTATGCCGGATGTGAAAAGTACACTTACTATATAAGCCTAAAATGTGAAATGGCTATTACACTATACATTATTGATAATTTTGTTTTAACGTGACAAAACGTTGTGCATTTGCTGACGTTTGCTGTGGTAATCAATTCTGGTTCAATAAACATTTTCATTTCGCATTCTATGTCTGATTAGCTATGGACATCAATGAATATAGATTATACAGTAAGTTCGTTTCTTGTTAGTAATAAATAAATCAAGTAAAATAAGTCTTTCCGAACTTTAAGGGCCTTAATTTCTATTATAAAATTTGACATACATTCGTATGAATACAATATTGTGCTTAGTGTGTTGCGCAGTGGCCGACACCATGCAATTGCAATCTAGCGCTTCACTGTGCACAGCCAAAAGTGTGCGCGCAGCTCGACTTTTAAGCTTTACACAGAGTTAATTATATTTAAATAAAGTTATACATTTGTAATGAATATTAGAGTGCAGAACAACATCGAAACAAAGATATTAGAAAAACAAGATGCGTAACGCCATAAGATTTTTATGCACACTATTTTTTTTTGTGCTGGCTCCAGGCTCTCTCGAAATGTTGTCCGAAAACCAGAGAGCGGAGAGCTCTAGAACAAGCAGCTCTCTTGTACACATGCAGTGACAGCCGACCATTGCATACATATGTGCACAAGTATGCTCATGCATTATAAATTTGACAAAATATGCCCTTCCTTTTACAAGTTCTTAGATGTCGAATATATATTATTTTTAATAAATTATCACCACGTAAAAACTGTGGTTTTGCCTTAACACAACACTTATTGGAATACAGCATAGAAATAATAATAGTCGAATCTATGTTCATAATAATACATCATAAATTTCATAAATTACCTTATATGAGATTAATCGTTACAGTATTCAGCTTGCGACGTGTATAAAATATTTCAAGGTAGAGATTCATAGGTGCATATGTTCGCACGTCCTCAAGAAATCAATTTAGCAATGAACAAGTTACATATATGTATTTATTTTATAAATAATAATTATACTCGTTACTCTTAGAGTAAAAGGGTATGATAGATTCGTTGATTAGTATGTAACAGGCAGAAGGGAGCGTTTCCGACCATATAAAGTATTCTTAATTAGCAGTCGATCTGCTCATGTCCGTTTGTCCGTCCGTATGAAGTTCAAGATCTCAGGAACTATAATTGCTAGAAAGTTGAGATTCAGCATGCAGACTCCAGTCATTTTTGTAATTTTTTTATTAGTTCTATAAATTTCTATCGATCTGCCAAAAAACATTTGGCCACGCTCACAAACCGCCCAAACTTCCACGTCCACACTTTTGAAAAATATTTTTATATATTTTTATTAGACTTGTAAATTGTGTCTCCATTTGCACAAAAAAAATTTCGGCCAAAGCTGACACGCCCCCATTTATGTAAAATGCTTTAATATTTTTTCATTTTTTTGTTAGTAGTGTAAATTTCTATCGATCTGCAGAAAAACTTTTTGCCACGCCCACAAACCGCCTAAAACCGTCAATGTTAAAGAGCCTCCTTCGCACTTTCACTAGCTGAGTAACGGGTATCAGATAGTCGGGGAACTCGACTATAGGGTTCTCTCTTGTTATACCCGTTACTCGTAGAGTAAAAGGGTATACTAGATTCGTTGAAAAGTATGTAACAGGCAGAAGGAAGCGTTTCCGAACATATAAAGTATATATATTCTTGATCAGGATTAGTAGCCGAATCGATCTGGCCATGTCCGTCTGTCCGTCTTGTAAATTTCTATCGATTTGCCAAAAAACTTTTTGCCACGCCCACCCTAACGCACACTAACCGCACAAAACTGCCACGCCCATGCTTTTGAAAAATGTTATACAATTTATTTCACATTTATGTTCGTCTTGTAAATTTAACTCTATTTACCAAAAATCGTTTTGCCACGCCCACTCTAACGCCCAAAAACGGTCAGTGTTGACATTTCTCTTCACACTTTCACTAGCAGATAGTCGGGGAATTTGACTATAGCGTTCTCTCTTGTTTTAAGTATAATCTTCTAACTCCTTTACCACCATACTATCTTGCCAAAAATCACCAGCACATGTGATCGAAAATAGTTCATTAGGGACAGTTATCTTGAAAGATGAAATGTCCCTAGCGCAAGAAAAGTTCAATTTTTCCACTTTTATATATACGGATTTTGTTTTGTCTTGTATATAAGACAATACAATCAGTTTGTATTTCTTAAGGGCCAACTTGTGCTGGTAGTCCGGACTCAATAGTCCTTTGTGGTGGTAAACTAATGGGGAAAGGTGGAATCACTGGTTGAGAAACCAGTGCGGACAAATCGGAATATCTAGCAATCCCAAGGTGGACTCTCTCCTCAACGAATTGATCGTGTAGTACCCCTTGATTGTCACTACAGACTAAAAGAATATGGGCGTTTTATACATTTATTCTTTGCCCCGAATCGATCACTTCGGCGTGCTAATCATAACTAACTAACATAACATAACTAATCATGAGCGTGTGAATTAGAGATGAGCGTCTGAGTTGCTTGATGTTGCAGGCTCCCACATCCCTCCCTTGTTGATGAGCTTCAGCTTTAATCCCTCTCTGGAAATGGGTGTCGTCTCAGTCGTTCCTGTGTCCGCTATAGGTTGTTCCGGAGGCCTGATAATAAAATGATGCGCAGAGTCGCAAGTTCCGTGAGCACGTGGCAGGTCATCGTCATCAGTTGCAGTGGTTGTAATTTGTGCTTCTTGAACCTTTTAATGAGAAATGTAAGTCATGTAACATTTCTCATTAAACTCTTTCCACCCTCAGATATTCGTATGATATCGCCTACTCTTTCTTCTACAAGGTATTCGGTAGTATCAAAGTTTGGTGTGAGTTTATGTGGGAATACAACATTTTTTAGAAATACTTTATCTCCTGCTTTAACACTAATTTCCTTAGCTCCTCTCCTTTTGTCAGCATATGCTTGTTTACTAAGTCCTGATCATTCTCTACTGAGTCATTGTATTCCCCAATTATATCTTGCACACACGGGATCTTATCTCGAATTACTCGGTTGAACATTAATTCAGTTGGAACTGACCCCGTGGTTCCATGACGTTGGGTTACGTTGTAGATCATTACAAAAGATTGAATTTCTTCCCTAAAGTTATTCTTATTCGTGTATGCTATCTTTAACCTTTTCACTAGCGACCTGTTCATATTTTCCACTTCTCCATTGGCTTGAGGCCAATATGGTGGAGTTTTTACCTGTTCGATTCCGCATTGATTACAATATGTCTTAAATTCTGAACTAATATATTGTCTCCCATTATCTGTCTTTAGTTTCTTTGGGTAGCCTAGTCTGCTAAACATTTCTTTCATAGCCTCAATTACCGAGAAGGATGCAATTATTATTTTAAACTCCGTATATCTGGAATAATAGTCAATTAGTACCAGAATGTAGTCATTGTTCGGTAACGGTCCCAAAATGTCAGTGGCTACAAAGATCCATGGCCCTTCTGGGAATGTCGGTCTCTTCATAGGCATGGGATTTGAAGCCTGCGATACGATTGTGCAGTCTATGCAGGATTTTACGAATTTCTCGGCGTCCCGGTCTATTTGTGGCCACCATACCTTGGAAAATTTTTTCCAACGGCTTATGATCCGTTATGAGCTCGAATTCCAAACCAGCTAGGTAGTAGTAAAATTTCTCAACCGCCCACACTAATGCTAGGCTTTCCTTCTCGGTTTGAGAGTAACGTTTTTCTACATCGGTAAGGCTGCGACTAGCGAAAGATATAATTTTCGGATCATTTTCACCATGAAGTTGTAATAATACGGCTCCTAACGCCACCGGGCTGGCATCAGCGACTAGCTGCGTTGTCTGTTTGGGGTCGAAGTAGTGCAAGTTAGGTATCTGGGTCAGACATAATTTAAGCTTTTCGAACGCATTCTGTTCATCAACGCCCCATATGAATTTCACATCGTTTTTCAACAGTCGTCTTAAGGGATCTGTCTTGTCTGCCAACTCCGATATAAATTTGCCCACGTAGGTTACTAGCCCCAGAAAACTTCGAGTCTCTTCTTTGTTCTTAGGTACGCAAAATGATGTGATGATTTTTATCTTTTCCAGATCAGCCTCAATGCCTTGACTTGATAAAATGTGTCCCAGGAAACTTATCTTAGAAGCCCTAAAAATGCATTTGGTTCCATTCAATACAGCATTGTTCTCCTTGAGAATGCGACAGACTCTTTTTACGGCTTCATCGTGCTCTTCCTTAGTCTTACCAAAAACTATGATGTCGTCTATGTAATTCAGGACATTTGTGGCTGGTGCCAAAAGTTGCTCAAGTCTCTTTTAAAAAATATCTCTGGCGCCGAATTGACTCCAAACATAACCCGTTTATAGCGGAATAATCCTATTGGGGTTATAAAAGTTGTTATTTTCCGGCTTTGTTCATCCAACTCAAGTTGATGGTATGCGTCTTTTAGGTCCAACCTAGAGAAGTACTTTGCATTCCGGAGTTTGGTCATGAATGCCTCAAACTTAGGGAGTGGAAAATTATCTCTCTGAAAATTGCTTTGTTTGATAAACGCATATCCAGACATAATCTGATATCACCGTTTCCCTTGAACACTATAACCATTGGGGAAATCAAGGAGCTGGGTCCATTTACTGGTTCAATAATGTCTTGTTTGAGAGACTCCTGAATTTTTCAACACACTTTGTCTTCCAGGGCAATCGGGATCCTCCGCATAGGCTGCTGTACTGGCTTTACATCATAGTCAATTGCCAATTTAACGCTTGCTCCCTTCCACTTTGGGAAGGCAGAGATTTCCTGAATGTGTCGAACCTCAAGTCCGAAACGCAAGGCTTTTAGACCAATGGCCGTTTCTCGGCCCAATAGTGACAGCTTTCCTTTTTCGATCACAAAAAAGGTGGCAATTTTCTCCGAGTTTCCACTTACTGATGCCTCAAATACGCAAATTACATTAACGATTTGGTCCGAAGCGTAGCCCTTGAACTGGTTCTGTGAGTTGGGCCGAACATTGAAGACTATGGCGTTGCTCCTTTGTAGAGATAGCCAGTCTGCTTAACAGATGAGGTTGTACCTAGACCCAGAATAAGAGATAGATGTGCTCCACCGATTCGGCATCTAATCCATTCATCCACGCCTTTACAATCGATTTTAAAACAATTCTCCGTTTTCGTCTTTTTATTGCGGCCGCTTTTATCTTGAACATTCCGAACTGAGCTGGTGGGTACCATTTCTTCTTGTGTTCTAGATCGTGATTGCCAGTGTTGTCTCTTCAAGTTTGTCCTGCATTTAGACCCAAAATGACCAAGACGGCCACACCGATTACTTTTGGCTTGTCGGGCTGGACAGGTGGAGCTGTCTGCTTTATGGTCAACTCGTCCACATCTTCCGCATTCGTTATTTTGATTTCCCGGTTTTCTTGTTGAAATCTTATTTATTGATTCTGATATAGGCTTAGTCATTGAAACTGATTGCTTTTTATTTCTTTGATTTGGCAAGCTTCGATAATCTCGTCCAGCGAATGCTCCTTTTCTAAAAGCTTCCTTTTTAAATCCACCGTTGGCCATGAGTCGATTATCTTGTCTTTTATACAGATCTCTTCTATTTCCGTTTTTGTTGATCCAAATGCACATTTTTGGATCTGTTGCCAAAGCGACAAATGCCTCTCGAACGATGAGTTCTGCTTGAGGGAGAAATATGTTGTCAACTTATCCACTAATATTTGAAACACATCATTAGGCTCGTCTTGGTTGAATTCTGCTAAAGCATCAGGTAGTGATAATGCCACTGATTGTAGTTGAGTTCCACCAAGGTGTAATAGCATGGTCCTCTTCTGCTTGAAGTTTGTGATATCCTCTGATTCTGCATAAATTTGGAACGCTCTCAACCACTTTTCCCATTCGCTACGAAGCAGTGATTTGTCGATGCTTTCACACAGGAATGGTTTTATTAGTATTTCTGTCATGATCTGTAATGAATTAATATTTACTATATTTACATGTATCGAACTGGTCGCTGTGAGCTTTTTTTTTATATTTCACAGCTCGACCCTGGTGTTTGACAAGACTAACTTTCAAATTATTTAGTTTCTTTTATATTTACATATGTCAGGCACACATATGCGTATATGTTGAGATACATACATATTTCGATAATTACGATACTCTTTTCGCCTTACTTTGGCTTTACTGCCTCTGACTTGTGTCAGCTCTTACTATGCGGCTAACAACCTCTGATATTTTTCAGATAATATTCGGCTAGCAGTCCCTGACTTTTGTCAGCTTTTAATATGCGGCTACCAGCCTCTGGTATTTTTTTTCAGCCAATTACTTGGCCTTGCGGTCTCTGACTTCTGTCAGCTATGTAACTGCCTCTGATGTTTGTCACTGTATTCACATCCCAATGAATATAATACATACACACGTACGATGACGCTTGCTTATTTGTCCCTCCGTCTTCTTTGAATTATCATCAAATTCGATGCTCGCAATTTGCCAAATTCTTCCCCCACATGCATGCGTACATGTGTATGTACATATGTATGTCAGCGTGTGCAAACATACATACATCACACCCGCATGCAGAGCTAGCAAGAGTTCAGCAAGCTGTCTACGTGACGAACATCGCACAAGAAGGAGAAGCAATAATTTTTTTCTCCTTGTGAACTGTAAATCTGCCGTTATGTTGACTCTTCTATTAGGAAGCAATTTATGTTTAAACAAACCTTATGTCAATCGGCCACTTCCAACTTGTTTTATTGTTATTTGTTTAATATCCCATCCTCGTCGCCAATGTAGTAACCCGTGATTGTCACTACAGAATAAAAGAATATGGTTGCGTTTTATACATTTATTCTTCGCCCCGAATCGATCACTTCGGCGTGCTAATCATAACTAACTCCATGAGAGCGAGCACTAGAGATTAGCGTGTGAATTAGAGATGAGCGTCGGATTGCTCCGAATCTCCAGAGGACTCCAGAGAAATAGACGCAGCGCAAGTTTGTTGATTCATGTTGCCACGCCCACTCTAACGCCCACAAACCGCATAAAACTGCCACGCCCACACTTTTGAAAAATGTTTTGATATTTTTTCATTTCTGTATTAGTCTTGTAAATTTCTATCGATTTGCAAAAAAACTTTGCCACGCCCACAAACCGCCCAAAACTGCCACGCCCACACTTTTGAAAAATGTTTTGATATTTTTTAATTTTCTTATTTGTATTGTCAATTTCTATTGATCTGCAGAAAAACTATTTGCCAGGCCCACGGTAACGCCCACAAACCGCCCACAACTGCCACGCCCATACTTTTGAAATATGTTCTGAAATATTTTCACATTTTTGTTCGTCTTGTAAATTTAACTATATACCTAAAATCTTTTTGCCACGCCCCCTGTAACGCCCACAAACCGCCAAAAGCAGTCAGTGTTGTAATTTCTCTTCCCTCTTTCACTAGCTGAGTAACGGGTATCAGATAGTCGGGGAACCCGACTATAGTGTTGTCTCTTGATTTTGCATTGTTATCGATTGTTACCATATAAAAAAACGTATTTTACATTGCCTAAACTTAATAAATATTCTAATACAGCAAAGGAATAATATTACATAAAAAATTTCATAAATTACTATATACTAAAGTAATTGTCGTTAAATTATTCAGCTTACGACGTTAAAAAAATGTGAAGGCACTGATTCCTACGTGCATATGTCGGCACGTCGGGCCTCATGAAATCAATTAAGCAATAAACAAGTTTCATACATATATGTATTTATTTTATAAATAATAATGATAGATTCGTTGAATAGTTTGTAACAGGCAGAAGGAAGCGTTCCCGACCATATCTTATCTTCTTAATATATATAAATCTCGTGTCACAATGTTTGTCCTCAATGGACTCCTAAACCACTCAACCGATTACAATAAAATTCGCACACCATGTGCAGTTCGATCCAACTTGAGAGATAGGATAGTTTAAATCTCAAATTATAGTCACAATTATCTGTTAACTCCAAATGATTCTAACCAGAGCTCGCAAATAACAGTTGACCGTTTCTTGCAGTCACCAAATAACTGTTTTTTGCGCACCACATGCGCAAATAGTCAGACAAGAACCGTTCACCAGTGTCTCTTGAACGAATGCACGGTGCTCAACCAAAAACACAATTTCGTGTTTCTCTTTTGCTCTGCTCATCGCTGACCGTTTTGCAACGAGCGAAGATTTTTTGCATTTGTTAATGTTAATTCGCTACTACCTGTAAAGCTAAACACTGAATAAGTACTAAATTTAAAGTTATATCTATCTATCTAATAAATATGTTAAAAATTTTAACTTAAAATTGTTGCAATGGTTTGTTTGCACGGAAGACAAAAGACCGTTTGCGATGAGCCTTTCGTTTTTTCGCTCTTCTGCTGACCCTCATCGAGCGAGCGTTCAGTTGGCTCGCTCTCTCTGAGTTGTTGTTGAGTGAGCATAACAAGAACAACGCGACTGAGAACTGTTGACCGAAAACCAAAACAAAGAGAAACGAAAAGTTCTGTTCAGAGCGAGAGCACACGTGCATCGTCTTTTTCGGTTGTGTTCGAGACAATTTTTGCACTGTTGTTCAGGATAAAAATGAATTGATTCAGAGTATTTTCCCGGATATACATAATAATTATTTGAATCATGAATGGCTCAGTCAACGGGCGATTTTGGCAGCCAAAAACGTTGATGTTGACGAAATTAACTTCCAGATACAACAGTTGTTACCAGGCGATCTGATGTCTTTTAAATCAATCGATACTGTTGTTGATGAAAATAAAAGTGTTAATTTTCCGATCAAATTTTTAAATTCATTAGATATCCCTGGAATGCCACCACATAATCTTCGATTAAAGATTGGTTCCCCTATTATTCTCCTCCGTAATTTGAATCCACCTCAATTATGTAACGGTACGCGTTTGGTCATCAAAAAGATCACCGGAAACATTCTTGAAGCAACCATTTTGGCTGGGAAGTTTAAAGGAAAAGTGGTCCTGCTGCCACGTATTTCGATGATACCATCAGATTCTACCATATCCTTCAAAAGGCTACAGTTTCCAATTCGTTTAGCTTTCGCCATGTCTATCAATAAATCTCAAGGTCAAACAATTCCGTCCATTTGTGGTTTAGATTTCGAAAATCCATGTTTTTCTCATGGGCAACTATATGTTGCGTGTTCACGTGTTGGGAAACCATCGAATCTATTTGTTTTAGCTAAAGACAGGTTAACCAAAAACAGTGTGCACCGATTGGTGTTAAATTAAATTGAAATTGAAAGTATTTATATTTTAAAAAATAGATATTAATGTTTAGAAGTTTAAGACTGTCTGCCTTGCCTACCTCATTCATGAGTTTGAGCGTCACATATTATTTGCTGTATTATACTGTAATATATACTTATTTGTTATAAAATTAAATGGAAATAATCAATCTGATAAATGTTTATTTTGTATTGATTTCTGCTTAATATCAAGTGTAAGAACATTTTAATTAATTGTGTTCAACGTACTTCCCCTTCAAATCTTAATCCAGTGAATTTATATACCAACATCAACATTTTCGTCTTTAATATAACAAAAACTTTAGCCACAGCAACGCGTGGCCGGGTCAGCTAGTAAAGTATATATATTCTTGATCAAGATCAATGGCCGAGTCGATCTGGCCATGTCTGTCTGGACGTTGCCACGTCCACTCTAACGCCTATAAATCGCCCAAAATTGTCCCGCCCACACCTTTGAAGAAGAGAACACTCCAGAACATTAAATCGAAAATAGGTCATTAGGTACAGTTATCTTGAAAGATGAAATAATAAGAGTTTTTTACATGGTGGCAATAGAAACAAGAGAGAACTCTACAGTCGAGTTCCCCGACTATCTGATACCCGTTACTCAGCTAGTGGAAGTGCGAAGGAGAGTCTTCAACACTGACAGTTTTTGGAGGTTTTTCGGCGTTAGAGTGGGCGTGGCAAAAAGTTTTTTGGCAAATCGATAGAAATTTACAAGACTAATACAAAAATGAAAAAATATCAAAACATTTTTCAAAAGTGTTGTCGTGGCGGTTTTAAGCGGTTTGTGGGCGTTCATACGGACAGACAGATGACATGGTCATATCGACTCTGCTATTGATCCTAATCAAGAATATATATACTTTATATGGTCGGAAATGCTTCCTTCTGCCTGTTACATACTTTTCCACAAATCTACCTTTTACTCTACGAGTAACGGGTATAAAAAGTAACATGGTGCACTCCAATAATTGTTGTGTTAAGGCAAAACTAGAGCTTTTACGTGGTGGCAATTTATTACAAATAATATAGATTATTTGCACACATACAGTGGCGGGTATTTCAGGATCCAGACTATAAAGACGTAAAATATGTAACCGACCGGCTTGGTTATGGTCTCTATGGAAAGGGTCATCAAATCTCGGTAAAACCAAGGTAGAATAAATGTATAATATTCTTCGCACGTGCAAGCATACATGTTTTACCGAAGTACTAATTTTCACATATTTTTCAACTTTGATGGAGTATATCAATCGATTCCCTACCATTCCCTGGGTTTGGAGTATAAGGTGTCGTCCTTGAATATGTTCTTTATCAGAATCAAAAGAGATCGGGTCCCCCCACGTCCCACCCCGAATTGCCCAGGCAAAAGATACTTTCAACTCAGCGTAAAAAACGCGCGGCTTAGTGCAAATTCTGCGCAAATTAAATGAATGTATAATGATTATTTATTCTTTTAATTATTCTTCAAAAATATTAAATGAAGTAAAATTTAATTATTATTTTAAACAAAAAGTGCATACATAGGTAAAAATAGATGAAAAACTTACAAAATAAAATATAAAAGAAAAAATAATATTTTTTCTTTAAAATTTATTTATTTTTTGTTTTTTTGTTTCATAGAAAACAAATAAAAAGTATTTGTCGAAATTGGATAAAAATTGAGAAAACTGCCTCCAAAAACATTAATTTTGGGGTATAAAATCTGCTATTTATCACAAAATTATGAATTTATCTCAAATGATTCAAGAGTTATGATTTTTGTACACCTAAAGTATCTAAGGCGCCACTGTGCGTCGCTGCATGGTCCAGTAGCGTCGCTGTTTGGTACAGGTTTCCACATCCTTCCTTTATTTATATGACGGAGCTTCAGGTGTTTCACATTCGAAGGAGAGTGTTGAGCACGTGCTGCAGACTGCTGGTCTTCTAGAGCCTCCTGAAAAGATGTTGGAATGGCTTGGAGGGTACCCGATCCGGGCACTGGTGGGACAGATACGTCGCTTGGTATCTTCTGCCCCCACCTACTATCTTTACTATGTTAATTTGTCTCTAAAATACATTAAACTCAGTTTGGTCGAAAGTCGGTGTTAATTTATTTAGAAAAACTATGTTTTGTACCAACACTTTATCGCCCATTTTAATATCAATACCCTCTCTTTTTATCTGCTGCTTTCTTCCCTTTTTCTTTTTGCATGATGTCTCTATCTCTTTCCGCAGAGTCTGTGAACTGTTTATTTAATTCTTCAATCCCTGGTATTTTGTCGCGTATTATTCAATTAAACATCAATTGAGTTGGAGCTATCCCGATGGTTTCATAGCTGATTCTCCTGGGTGTCCTTCATTTGCCAATTCAAGTACCCGTTTGCAAGGATTTGTTGGGATTACAATGCGATATCCTCTTAGCAGGAGAGGTCTTATAGTCGACAATTCAAATCGAAATAAATATAATTGGATATATATATATAATGGATAATTTCGTTGCTGTTTCTTGTTCCCATCGACAAATTCTTCGTCTCGCAATTACGATTCAGCAATCTCTGAGATGGTCATTAACTGGGGAATAGCGCTTTCCACTATCCGCAAGATGATATTTCCCATTCATCAGATATGTATATTTTCCTTTCAAGTTTTATAGATTACTTTAAAATTGTATGATTAAGGGCGTAGTAATTATCTCTTCGATGTCGGTTTGTAGATAGCCCCTAAAGGCTTGTGATCTGTTACCAGCTCAAAATGTAGACCAGCAATAGTATAATTTCTCTACTGTCCAAGCGAGTGCTATATTTCGCCGTTTGAAAGTGGCGTCTTTCAATCTCAGTCAGGGCTTTTCTAGCAAATGAAATAATCAACGGATCACTGTTTGTATCAAACTGCAGAAGAACCGATCCAAGAGGTACAGGGGTAGCTTCCGTTATTAGCCGGGTGCGGTTTTAGATGCTCCAAATGAGCATTTATACATTTGTTGGCGTAACCGCAAAACCATTTTGAAAAATCTACATTAAATGCCTCTCAAATGTAAAGTTTTGTTTAGGGTTTGTCAACTAAAATCGATTTCCATTAACAATAGCTACTGGCAAGAAAAACGCAACAGTCTGCAATTGCACTATGTAGTAGTTTATTCCTCTTTTGCTTTGGCGATGTTACGTTCTCAACTTCGATATGTACATATATCGAACGCTCGTAGCCATTTTCCTTATTCGCTTCGCTATAGGCCTTCCCATAAGAATGCTTTCAAATTGTGCTCAGCCATGTTTTGTTTGCAATCTAAAGATCAAAAGAAAATATATCTATAATTACATTTTCGCCGTCTAAGACCAACAATTTATTGATCTTACTTTGGCTTGTATAGTTTATCATCCATTCAAATTCTGTGAATACATATGTCAAGTGAATACAGCTTGTAAAGAGAATTGGGCTAGAGGCATTTCGTTAAGTTCATTAAATATTTGAGTTGATGTGTGAATATTCCAGTGTGTGTTTTCCACTTGTATTTTTTGTTTCACTGTAGAGCAACTATTATTTGTGATGTCTGATCTTGTTTTTTTATATTTTGTGTGGATAGGATAAAGTTCCAGTTTATTTTCAGCAAACGTGCAGGTGCTTGCATTTTGTGGTGGAGAGTTTGGCACCTGAGTATTGGCAACTTTTTAATATTGTAGTGATAATGGAGATTTAGATTATTTTTATATAAATATTGTTTTTATTTTAGTTTTAGAATCAAATTGTAGTCATTAGCATATGCGCCTAGGCTAATGTGAGTTGATTATTCGAGTGTCATGAATGGGTTGGAAGGAAAAGAAGTCGGACATAATACGAATCAGTATAGTTATACCCGTTACTCGTAGAATAAAATTTAAAGTATGTAACTTAGAAGGAAGCATTTTCGTTCCTATAAAGTATTAATATTCTTGATCAGTATCAATAGCCAAGTCTATCTGACTATGTCTGTCCGCCAGTACGAACGTCGGGATCTCAGGAACTATTAAAGCTATAGAGACAGGTGCAAGTTTGTTCCCTGATGTTCCCACGTCCACTTTAACGCCCACAAAAATAAAAAAAAAATGGAATATAAAAGAAATCGAAATCAAAAAGATTTTTGAAAAATCTACATTAAATGCCTCTCAAATGTAAAGTTTTGTTTAGGGTTTGTCAACTAAAATAGATTTCCATTAACAATAGCTACTGGCAAGAAAAACGCAACAGTCTGCAATTGCACTATGTAGTAGTTTATTCCTCTTTTGCTTTGGCGATGTTACGTTCTCAACTTCGATATGTACATATATCGAACGCTCGTAGCCATTTTCCTTATTCGCTTCGCTATAGGCCTTCCCATAAGAATGCTTTCAAATTGTGCTCAGCCATGTTTTGTTTGCAATCTAAAGATCAAAAGAAAATATATCTATAGTTACATTTTCGCCGTCTAAGACCAACAATTTATTGATCTTACTTTGGCTTGTATAGTTTATCATCCATTCAAATTCTGTGAATACATATGTCAAGTGAATACAGCTTGTAAAGAGAATTCTCTTCACGCAGGCTTCCATTGTTACAGCTATATTCGGCACAGCCTTTTCGTTTCAGTCTTTCAATATTACAGCTTGTAAAGATAACTCTACGCAGCATTCCTTTACTACAGCTTGCATCACTAACACTCTTCAACTCAGTATCTTTTCTAACAGCTTGCAATGAGATCTCTTTACGCAGCCGTTCGTAATTGCAGCTTATCAAGAGATCTCACTTTCTCTCCTGACTCAGCTTCTATTCACCGTTATTTGGTTTCTTTTCTTCTTTTCCCTTTCTATTGCATGCACTTATTTTATTTTGGACTTTGGATTTTAACTTAATGTTCCTCCGACTGTACTATTCCCTTCAGTACCAAAATTCCTCGCCCGCACTTTTCCTCGCGAGAGTTCGAAAAACAAAACACAAATCTCACAGGCTTTTTCTAGCAAAGTTTCAAACATTGAAGTCAAGCCGAATTCTGTCGTGGCTCTGTCGTTGCCTCTGCCCGCAGTTCATATTTGTTGTTGTTTTTTTGAAGTAGTTCAGAGCAGTGACCGAAAATGAGAGTGAGTGATCAGAGAAGTCAAAATCAGAGTCGAGAAAAAAACGCTATGTATAGGCTTCTGAATACCGTTCTAATAATTGGTGGGATATTTATATATTTTTAAGTGTATATTTAATTTATATTTGTTTTAAGGGTTTTAAATTTTGCAACAAATTAAACTGTCGCTATAGGCAACGCCAATGCGTCCGTTTTTAATTATTTGTCTTTGTAATTCTAATTACACGGGATCATTATGGTCGAAAATACCCTGGCAAGCGCCTGTCAGAATTTTCGCTTTCGTTTTCCGTCACCCCTTTTCCTTTGCATTTGCATTCAATTGTATAACGTAACAAGTAGTGTTTGGAACATTTTCAACGTTAAATATAAAAAGCTGGTAAGTAGTGTTTCGCATTGATAAATTAGCAAAGCTAATTGCTTTCCAAACTACATAATATAATTATCATTAAAAATTTTTTTTTTACAGATATCATAAGCAAATTAGAAGGCCAGCAGCCAGCAGAGAAGGCCTTGGCCCACGCACTGGCACGTGTAAAAAACAATACAAACAAAAAAAGGAAAAAATTAATGTAATAAAAGAAAAAATAAAAATTTAATTTAATATTTAAAAAACTTGTTTACGTTTTGTATGGAAATTCCTCGCCGCTTTGTATAAAAGGGGACTAATGATTCCTTAGAGAATCCTTAGGGATTGGTACTGAAAGGTTTAAGTGCGAGTTGGAGGGCTGTTGATTTTTCTAATATAGAGTCAATTGTTGATTTGTATCGTGGAGGCTTGGTGTACGATATTTTATGGATTTTATGAATTTAGTTGTAAGTAGGTCCATCCTATCTGGTCTGCTCGTGCTTCGTTAAGGATCTTGTCAATAGGTGTCGTTTTGAATACGACAAGAGCAGCTCTGAAGGCAGTTTTTATTGTTGTTCTCACTTTTTGTAGTGTTGTTTGTGGGCAATATCCCTAGATTGAAAGCCGGTAGATTTTTGCGATAAAGATCTCTTTTGTGATGGCTATGTTGCAGATAAATTTTGGGCTAGAGGCATTTTGTTAAGTTCATTAAATATTTGAGTTGATGTGTGAATATTCCAGTGTGTGTTTTCCACTTGTATTTTTTGTTTCACTGTAGAGCAACTATTATTTGTGATGTCTGATCTTGTTTTTTTATATTTTGTGTGGATAGGATAAAGTTCCAGTTTATTTTCAGCAAACGTGCAGGTGCTTGCATTTTGTGGTGGAGAGTTTGGCACCTGAGTATTGGCAACTTTTTAATATTGTAGTGATAATGGAGATTTAGATTATTTTTATATAAATATTGTTTTTATTTTAGTTTTAGAATCAAATTGTAGTCATTAGCATATGCGCCTAGGCTAATGTGAGTTGATTATTCGAGTGTCATGAATGGGTTGGAAGGAAAAGAAGTCGGACATAATACGAATCAGTATAGTTATACCCGTTACTCGTAGAATAAAATTTAAAGTATGTAACTTAGAAGGAAGCATTTTCGTTCCTATAAAGTATTAATATTCTTGATCAGTATCAATAGCCAAGTCTATCTGACTATGTCTGTCCGCCAGTACGAACGTCGGGATCTCAGGAACTATTAAAGCTATAGAGACAGGTGCAAGTTTGTTCCCTGATGTTCCCACGTCCACTTTAACGCCCACAAAAATAAAAAAAAATTGAATATAAAAGAAATCGAAATCAAAAATATTTAGATTACTCTTAGCCCCTATATCACTACCACGTCCACACTCTCTTATTTTTATTGACGATTTCTATCGATATGCCGAAAAGATTTTTTTCGTTCGTACTCCCACCAGATTAGTAACGGGTATCTGATAGGATTTTCTCTTGTTTTACTTAGAAAATGTGATAAGTTTTCAAATTATTTATTGTCGGTTCTTTTGATGACTGTGTATTTAGGTTGGCCTAAATGTTTATGGTACATGATAATTTACGTGTGCCAGGGGCTCTTCCAATGTTGTTTTTTTATGGGCTAGCGGCCTACACGTCTATTTGTCTTTGATGTGTTTGTTTTTATATATATTTGCTTATATGTTTTTACAGGTCAGAGTTGTTGTTACCGATTCGCAGTAGGGAATCTCAGTAATAACATCTTATCTGCAAGAGGTTTGAGGTGTAACTGAGTTTTATAATTGCTTTTGCTGTTTTCTGTATAGTCTTACATATATACCTCATAGCTAGGATATATATAGGGGTGGGGTATAGAGTAGGATAGCTGTTACATACTTTTCAACGAATCTAGTATACCCTACTTTACTAGTGTCGGGAATACATTAAGTAAATATGAGCCATTTAAGAAAATCTGTATTCTTGGTCAGGATCCCTAACCGAGTCGATCCTTCTGTTTAAGAAGTTAGTTAAGATTAATTATATAGATCTATGCTGTGCAAGTTTGTTTAAGTACTTCACCATGCCCACAAACTGTCAGAACCGCCATGCTCTAACTTTTGGGAAATATTTCTAGGCAAACTTTGTCGCACTGGTAGTGCCAATGCTGATCAACATACTGGCGATATCAACTATTTGGGGCTTTCCGTTTTTATTTACCCGTTGCTCTTAGAGTACATTTTTATACTATATTCTTTAAAAAGTACGTAACAGGTAGAAAAAAGCGTATTTGATCCTAGCTGAGTCGATCTGGCCATGTCCGTCCGTCTGTCCGTATGAACGCTGTAATCCCGGGAACTATAAAAGCTAGAAAGTAGGTTTAAAGCATTTAGGTTGCAAAGTTTTCAAAAATGTTTTAAAATTATTATTTATTTTTTTTTAGTTTTTCTTGCTTATGGGCAAATAGACAAAGGGTCTTTTTTGTTTCTATAAAATATTTTTTGGAAAATGATAATTATTTTTGTAATATTCGAAAGAATTTATAATATTTTATTCTTCAAGATAAATAACACAATATTTTTCAGATGATTTATCGCTGTTGGGAGAAACGGACCAAAATGACTACGACAATAATGTTTTACACGACATTCTGAACTCATCCGCATTCTGCAATGATACATCGCTAGATCTGAACGAATTAATACCTGACCATCAAAATGAACTCTTTGAATTGCATTTCTCGTCAAACCCAAAAGCTTTAGAATTTTGCTCGAATACAATGCCTTCGAGTTTCGCTATTTCTGGTGAAATTAAAAGAAATGTAAATCATATGCCTGAACCCAATGCGTCTCCCACTATAAGTTTAAGCAGTTCAAATGTAAATGATACTTCTAACGAATTACCGGAAGGAGCACCATATCCACTAATAGTCGATTCAGATAAAGTTGAACACTTTTTTGAACATACTAAAGTTACGAGTATCAACAAAGAATTCAACAGCACGTTTTGTAACCTATCTGATATCAAAAACGTTTTGCAGGAAAACTCCCACGATTCGGGGCTTACTTCATATAACACTTCGACAATTAATTCATCTTTAGCCAATACCTGGCCAATAAATACTAAGCTGTACACAGATCAGGTATCAAAACCTGATTTACCTTTGTCAAAGACAATATGTTTAAGTTCACATGATTACAAAGCGCTTATGCAAACAGTGAAATGTCCCGGAGATAGGGCCTTCAAAAGAAATTTTAATGTCGGGTCTAAGATTTTAAATAATGTTATAAACAAAAAAAATGGAACAATTGTACAATCATTAAAAGAAAGCACTCAATCACATACAATAAATGAAAAAATCTACAAAAAACATCAACGTATGATTAAAAACCGGGAGTCTGCATCCTTATCCCGCAAAAAAAGAAAGGCGTATGTTGTTTCATTGGAGACTCGAATAAATAACCTTGAAAAAGAATGCGAAGGACTAACCGCTGTAAGTACTATCTTTAAATTAATAAACATTTAACACATTTTAACTTATCCTTCGGAAGCAAATATGGAAATTTAACCTTCCTTTACACCACCAACAGCATAGCTAAAATTTAACTAAATTTAAGGAATTAAACATTAACATCTCCTCCAAGATATATACATATTGAATTGATCAGGATCACTAGCCGAGTCGATCTGCCCGTTTTCGTAAGTGAAAACATATAAACGTCTAGATCTCAGGAACTATAAAAGTCTGATGGTTGTGATGAAGCTCGCAAATTCTATAGATATAAAGAGGAATCTCTTGAACGGCATGAAAGCTTTGTTCTGCCAATTCCTTCAATACCCGCACAAGCAACTATTGCTTTTTAGTCCGCTGGGTGATCCTCCGGAACTTGCAAATGATTATGCTTCTATTTATACCATCGCAGTAACATAAGCTACAGAAATGGCTTCTGAGGGGGGTTGACTCTAATCTGCTTCTGCTGATACTAATATTATGCTGATACAGTGTTTCAATTTCGGTAGCCAATGTCGGTTTGGATGCTACAGCATTGACATTTACCGTAAAAACTTATTCAATAAAAACTTTTCTGCTTTCGAACCAGCAGTTATTTAACCACTTAATCCGAAGCAAATTCTTTGTGGGATGGAGTCTTCATCGCTTATCAACTGCCCTAGTTCTGCTTTTTTAGGTGTTCAGCGATTGCGATGTTGATATTGAGTTACTTTCCTTCAAAATATTCCGTCCTAATGGAAACTTATTTGGTGAGTGTTGCTATGACCCTCCATTCTCTGTCGCTTCCATCTTTTTCCGGTATCTCTCGGCCATCCAGATTATCTCCAGATTCACTATTTATGCTTAATACCTTAAAACGATAGATTGCGCAAACGTAAATTAAATGACTCGCAGATATCTTTCTCAATTTCCTCAGTTTACCGAGGAGTCCCAGAAAGAGAGTTTGGAGAAAAGCAATCCGTAGAGAGTTTAGAGAAGCGGAATCTGTAGAGAGTTTGTAGAGAGAGAATATGGAGAGCGAGAGTGCGACGGCACGTACTTGAGCAGGACAGCAAGTCAACAGTAAGCGTCGACGTGCCATGGTAAGGGGACCAGGGTAAGGAGAGACCAGACCAAGTTAGACTTTGGACAAGGCCAACGGTAAAACCGTTAACTTTGGATCCGGAAACTGGAGACAATAAGGATTAACCGTTAAAGGAGGCCTATATAAACAGGAAACTAGGCAGTCAAGGAGAACGAGGATACAAGTGAGCAACGCGAAGCAACGAAGTCAGAAAGGGAGCTACATCCGTGATAGTCAACAAGGAGCAAGATCGCTACGTCGAGACGTACGGCACAAGAAAAGCTTCCGAATTAAGACACAGGTAGCTGAGGTCCACCAACACGAAGCACGGTTAGGTTGACCAGACCCTGGCGTTAGCCCAGCGAGTCCGAAAGCATTTAACAGGCGGGCCCCAAACCTTACAAGGACCCGAGTGAGCGGCGGGAATTGTGGTGAGGACCGGGTCGACTGTATCGGAGATTATGTACGTGAACCCGGCGATTGTCTGGTGCGTCCGTGAGAACCGAGCAGGCGTGGTACCGGCGCCACCAGTCAGAGCAGACGGGGTTGATGCGTTGTCGTTTTACCAGGCGATTGACTTGGGGATCGAAGCAGGAAGCTACAGTGAAGCTACCAGCGACACGGTCCGAACAGAACAGCAGAACGAAGCCGCTGAGCAGGCCATCCATGTCCGTCCGCACCAGCTAGTGGAAAGGGTTGGAGTGAAACGTTCGTCTTTCAATGGGCTTTCGCCTTCGACGGGAGCAGACCCATCACGGGAGATTAGAATCACAGTGTGAAATCTAGTCAAAAAATGAAAATCAAGGAAACGAGAACTGCTATGTGTTGTTACTGGAAACTGGGTGATCACGTTAAATATATACTTGGTGGGACGAACACACGAAATCTTCTGAGCTAGCCGCACGTATCTCGTAGCCAGCAGACCACAAAAATCGTTTTACGTTGCATAGCTCAATTCGAAGATCCATTAGATAATTTTGTTGTGCTAGCAGGGCTAGTAAAAGTCGATTAACATCGAATAATCTCCAGCTTAATCGGCCAAGGTTTCCAATCCATAGTACAAACAGATGTGGTCTTGTCCGATTTCAGAAAAGCTTTTAATTTGTTTAATCATGAACTAATGATCTATATATTTATGGCATTATTTAAAAAATATTTTAGTTTGATAGGATAATTATAGCATCAAAAAGGTATTTACTTGTAGTGTGTTGTAGTCATCCATTTCCAATTTTAACACATGACGGGGCATATGTTTATAAAACACGTCCGTATAGTTATAATTCAATTTATTCAACGTTCGTTTTTTCTTATAAAAAAACCGTCTCTGCCTATACCGCGGAGCTGCGCCGCCGGACATGCTCTTATATATTTATTATTTACATTCTTATGAGTATTGCTGTTACTCAACGTTTAAGGGATAAGGAGTGCTATACGCTGACTTACGACCCTCAGGTAGTGATATCATATAATATTATACATTGTACCATATTCAATAATACAAAATGCTTATTATCTTATATCAAATGGTCCCTACATAATAAACCTACCGATCACCGATCAGGTGTAGATAAATTTAAGACATTAAACGGTAAACCGAGTAACCTGTTTGAAGGCAGTGCTTTGGTTACTTGGGAGCAATTAAGTTTAGCTCTTAAAGCTCAATTTCAGGATGGTCGAAGTGACAGAAATCGGTACGGCGTCTCAAACGTCTCAAAGGAAACAACAACCATCGGAAATATTTGACAAGTTTTATGACGAAATACTTTATATTGCGAGTAAACTTTCGACACCAATGACAGAACCAGCATTGTGTGTTAACTGAAATTCAACATGAAATATTACACGTATCTCCCAGTTGCGTCACATTGTTTGAACAAGCAAAATATTCGTCGTCTCTAGGAGCAAATTTCATACGGCCTAGTATTCGGGATGGGAATCGACTGCGTGGATATGGAAATCTCAGGATTTATATCTGGGAATAAATTATTGCGTGAATTTAATGCGAATTAAAGTCTACCTACTACAGTTCCGCGAGTAGCAAGTCTCCCCAACGATCAAAACCAGGTAACCATAACGTCGCAACAGAAAATACAACTAGCAGCGGCCATAAAATTATCTTCCTCATTCAAGGAAGAAAGTTCCCTTAGAAGAAAGTGCACGAGGCAAAACTGCCTTAACCGTTCC
The DNA here is from genome assembly GCF_016746235.2 of Drosophila teissieri. Classification (NCBI taxonomy): domain Eukaryota; kingdom Metazoa; phylum Arthropoda; class Insecta; order Diptera; family Drosophilidae; genus Drosophila; species Drosophila teissieri. The sequence goes on along the minus strand of NC_053029.1, from coordinate 23,904,443 downwards.
AGGTTTAAACTCATTGATAAAATCATTCCGCCTTCGCTAAGGAACGAAGCTTCGTTCATCTCGATGACCTGCTAGTTGTGTCATCTGCATTTGATAAACAAATCGCAGTCTTATGTGGAAAAATCCCATTTTTGTCGAAAAGAGGTCAAGTACCTGGGTCATGTAATTGGACACGGAACAAATCAAACTGATCCAGAAAAGGTGGAAGCTATTATAGAATTCCCAGTCTCGCGCTTTTTGTGTAGTAAATAGAGGCCCTCTATATACCCTGTATGTATACAATGCACGCTTATATTTCGTTACCGATCATAGATTTATTCCTCTCTAACGAATCAGGAATAAGAAAATATGTATAACCATTTGGTCATTTTCATAGCTCGCAAATAACTGTCAACCGTTTTTCGTTTCGCGGTCTGCACTCGAACACAGCCGAAAAAGACGATGCGCGCGTTCTCTCGCTCTGAACAGAACTTTTCGTTTCTCTTTGTTTTGGTTTTCGGTCAACTGTTCTCAGTCGCGTGGTTCTTGTTATGCTCACTCAACAACGCTCGCTCGTTGAGGGTCAGCAGAAGAGCGAAAAAACGAAAGACTCATCGAAAACGGTCTTTTGTCTTCAGTGCCTTTTAAATAAAGCTTAGCAACATTTTTTTGGCACAAAAATTAAAACACTCCAAACGCACCGAATCCACAAGAACGTGTGACTTACAAGTTGACTGATAATTCGCATATACATACACAAATGCAAATGTAAAAGACTTTTATTTTCTTCGCTCGTTGCAAAACGGTCAGCGAATAAGCAGAGCAATAGGGAAACACGAAATTGGTTTTTGGTTGAGCACAGACCCTTCGTTTAAGAGACACTGGTGAACGGTTCTTGTCTGATTTTTTGCGCAAGTGGTGCGCAAAAAACAGTTATTTGGTGACTGCAAGAAACGGTCAACTGTTATTTGCGAGCTCTGGTCATTTCTTTCATTGCTTTTTCAGTCGCAAATAAAATTCCGCAGCGAACACACGGTGTTTCTCTTATAGAATTCTGCCGCTCAATAGGTTATGGGCCCAGACATTGGTGAATTTGATAAAGTTTTTGGTTGAGCGGTGTCTGACTCACGATCAAGAACAATGAGTGCTCTTTATCAAATTGAAAAGTTAGAGGAGAAAAACTATGACACGTGGAAAGTACAGATGCGATCTGTATTGGTGCATTTCGGGTTATGGAGTGTGACGTCAGGAGAGCTAACAGCAACGAACATTCCAGAGGGACACAGCTTTGTGGCTTTGGACAATAAGGCGTTAGCAACATTAACACTGAGTGTTCAGTTGGCCTACATCAAGAATTACTCGACTGCTGTGGAGGCATGGAACAAATTGAGGGACGTAAATCAGCCAAGCGGGCCTGTACGATAGGTACACTTGTACAAGAAGCTGCTTAACAATCGGATGGAGCAGGGGCAGAGCATGTCGACATACATAAGTTTGAGTTTGTGGAAATTCTGGATGGTCTAGCTGGAGTTGGAATAGAGCTAAACGATGAGTTACAAACTATCGTTTTGCTTGAAGAAATTTGTCGAGCCTTTCTGAACAATTCGAACATTTCGTGGTGGCCATGAAAACAGTTGCCTACTTTCGAGATTCTGACCATAAAGTTGAAGGAAGACAGCGAACGAAAAGGAATAGCAGAAGAGCGAATTGACAATACTAAGGCATTCGCTACAACACAGAGGCAAAATTGGCAGACAAAGACGTATGGGCAGAAGAAACGAAAAAAAAGAGCAGATCGGACTGGCCGATGTTGGATTTCTTCAAGCAGAAGGTATAGGTGACGTCAAGATTCAGACAGGCCTGTGCATGTTGACTCTCAAGAATGTTCTCTACGTCCCGAAGATGACAGGAAACTTCATGTCCGTGAGCAGTGCTGTGCAGAACAGATGCAAGGTGACATTTGACCTAGAGAAGGCCATGGTGGTGCAAGATGGAGAATGCATTGTGAAAGCCAAAAAGATTGGCAATTTGTATTTGTTTGTTGTCGATGCGGGTTTCGCCATGTCAGCAGTTGATGGGATTTTTGTTTATTTTCTGGGTGGGAAGAACGAGGTGCTTTCAAAAATCAAAAAGAATCTGGTGGAACGGCAGACAGGCAAAAAGCTGATATGCCTGCGGAGTGACAACGGCGGAGAGTTTGTCAATAAGCAGTTTGATGAATACCTCAGGAAGTATGGAATTGCCAGACAGCTAACAATACCGCATACGCCGCAGTAAAATGGTGTGGCGAAAAGGGCGGTTTATCTGATCTCCTACCAGCGCGGTAAAGAGTCTCCGATGGAAGCGTGGACTGGTAAGAAGCCTTGCGTGAGACATCTAAATGTATTTGGATCTCTTACAGTTGCTCTGGACAAAGGTCCGAAGAAGGGCAGCATGTTTCAACCCAAAGGCAAGGAGTATATTATGGTTGGGTACTCTGTGGCAGCCAAAGGTTATCGGCTGTATGACCCAGCAGCTCGACAACTGGTCGAGAAACGAGATGTTTTGTTTGATGAACATCATGCTGCGGCATCTAAAGATGATGTTGTGTTGATCAACCTGGAGGAACTCGAAGAGCCTTGCCAGCGAGATGGGGCCGAAGACGATGAAACCGTATCTGACATATCCGTCGATACTGGCAGCTCGGATGAGAGCATAGATCAGTATGAGAGTGCTGACGATAATGAAGAGCAGGTCCTAGAAGAGGCACGCAGAGGTCCTGGCCGCCCCACGATTGTCCGAACTGGAAACCCTGGACGTCCGAAGAAACAATATAACATCTTGGGCGCTCTTGTTTCGGAAAATGTTCCGATCCCTTTGACCTGCAAAGAGGCGGTGGAAAATTCGAATGCTATGGAATGGTGCGAAGCTATGGCTAAGGAATATGATTCCTTGGTTGCCAATCAAACTTGGCAGATTACTGATTTACCGAAGAATCAGAGAGAAATTGGTTGCAAATGGGTTTTCAACGTGAAACGAAATAAGGATGGGCAAATAGAAAGTTTCAAAGCTCTTCTGGTAGCAAAGGTATGCTCCCAGCAGTTTGGCGTAAATTACCTGGAAAATTTTCCGCCGGTATGTCGACTGGAGAGTGTGCGTCTAATGATAGCACTGGCGGCGGAGCTTAAGCTATATCTTCATCAGATGGATGTATGCACGGCGTATCTCAACAGCGATCTAAGAGAGACGGTTTACATGAAGCAGCCGGAGGGATATATTGACGAGAAGAATCCTGACAAGGTATTGGTGCTGAGGAAAGCAATATACGGCTTAAAGCAGTCAGCAAGGGCCTGGAACGAAAAGCTAAATGGCGTTTTGGTGAATATGGGATTTATCTCCTGCAACAACGAGCCATGTTTATACAAACAGAGCGGACAAGGTAACCTTTCACTAATTCTTGTATATGTTGACGATATACTTATAGCTTGCCAATCGCACGAGCATTTGCTGGAAATTAAAAAGAGCATTTCACAATCGTTTGAGTCCGTTGACAAGGGTCCGTTGAGCCATTTCCTGGGAATGGAAATCGAGCGAGAAGGCGACCTTGGAGGCATTACTTTGGGACATTCGGAATACATCAAGGATTTATTGCGAGCCCATGGAAGCGAATTATTCAAGTCGGCGAAAACTCCCCTGGATGCAGGTTTCCAGATAGATTGCACCAGCGACATGTGCAAAAAGGTGGATCCCACGGTCTATCAATCTGTGGTGGGAGAGCTTATGTGGCTAGCTCTGACAACAAGACCGGACATAGTGCATTCAGTGTCCAAATTGGCTCAACGAAACCAAAATCCGCATGCTGAGCACATGGCTGGCATAAAGCACATTCTAAGGTATCTCTCATCCATAGTTGACGTGAAATTACATTATCAGCAATGTGGTCAATCGTTCTGTGGATACGTGGATGCGGATTGGGCAGGAGATAGGCTTGACAGGAAGTCTTACACTGGCTACATCTACTTGTTGGCCGGTGGTCCAATTTCTTGGAGTTCAGAAAAGCAGCGAAGCGTGGCGTTAAGCAGTACCGAGGGGGAGTACATGGCACTGTCGGAGGCCTTTAAGGAGGCGATAGTCATGCGAAGGCTAATTTTGGAAATTGGCTGCGGAGACGACAACACCCCGATCGTCGTGTATGGCGATAATCTGAGCGCGCAGGCGTTACCCAAGAATTCTGTCAACCATTCCAGAACGAAGCATATTGACATACGTTATCATTTTGTTAGAGATGCCGTAAAGGAAGGGGAAGTTTTGTTAAAATTTAAATGTACAACCGAAATGATGGCAGATATTTTGACCAAGAACCTTCTGAAGACCAAACACGAAATGCTACATTTGTATTAAATATAATTTGTAAACATGCATGCATTAAGGAAGGGTGTAGAAAATAGAGGCCCTGTATATGCCCTGTATGTATACAATGCACGCTTGTATTTCGTTACCGATCATAGATTTATCCCTCTCTAACGAATCAGAAATAAGAAAATATGTAAAACCATTTTGTCATATCTTTCATTGCTTATTCAATCGCAAATAAAATTCCGCAGCGAACCCACGGTGTTTCTCTTATAGAATTCTGCCGCTCAATATTTGGTCTTACGGGATGGTATCATAAACTCGTGCATAATTATGCTGGCGTGGCCGCTCTGATTACAGATACGCTGAAGCTTAAGCGAAAATATGAATGGACCGCAGACGCTCAGAGTGCATTTGAGATCCTTAAGCAGTTATTGTGCGTAAGTCCGGTTTTACATAGTCCCGACTTTGTTAAGCCATTTGCTTTCAACTGCGATGCTAGCCATACCGGTGTCGACGGCGTATTAATGCAGTCAGACAGCGATGGTAATGAAGTTCCAATTGCGTATATGTCACTCAAATTAAATCAAAGCCAACGTAACTATTCTGTTACTGAAAAAGAGTGTCTTGCCGCCATTATGTGTGTGAAGAAGTTTTAACTTTATGTGAAAGGCCACGATTTTTGTTATTGACCCACCATCGTTTTATATTATTCCACATTTTGTTTAGTCTTGTAAGTTTTTCTCGCACTTTAACGACCACAAGAAAGAAATGCTTAAGAAGGTTCAAGTCCAGAGAACAGAAGGACGTTAATCTCTTGAACTTTCTTCAAGTTCTATTTTGTGAAATCCTGATATTAGGTAGTGAATATTTATCGAACAGTATTTTTTTAATTTTACGATAGCCATTTTTTTTTCTAAGTCGGGATGTGTTTTTTTTTTGTACTAATTGTAGTGCGCTATTGTGTGGTGTTACGGATTACGAATTAGCTACCGTTTACATATTTATATTTATGTTGATAATTTATAAATAACAAATAATAATATATTTAATAATATAAATTTAAAATATAAATTTTTTTTTTCCATTTTTAATACTGAAAATGGATTAATTACATACTAGTAATTTGACTTAATAAATATAATAAATAATTAAGACATATACAAATATAAATTTCCTGTTTTACTGTCACACAAGTAACGTGTTTAAATACATACTCTTCAGAATACTGATATTGAACAGAACACTTTATTCGAGAATTAAAATTGTCTCTTGTTTGGTGAAAGGTGAATATATGGAAGGTGCCCTGAAGAGTTCCTGATAGGCATGTCTGTTAAGATCAACGTGCTTATCTTTGGGTATCTTTTCATTGGTTATATTTTGTACTGGTGGGCGATATTTTGTGGGTTTTCTTCTTCATGCGCATTGGGTCAAAATTTCAGCTTAGCGCTGAGCCTCAACATGTTTTCAGTACTCGGCTCCGTGTTATTTGTTCCTGCTATTTTGACTCTGATGCTAAGGTGCTAGTTTGGGTACTTTGTATAAGAAAACTTTAGGGCCCAATTGTAAATATTGTGCGTGTTTTTTGGAAAGTAAAAAATTGTGTTCGTTTTTTATTGGTATTGAAGAGTGGTGCCTTCCTTTATATTTAATATTAATAATACATTATTTTATGACAATTTCTATCAATGTAATTTTCTATTTTGAAAAAGAATTTAATTGTTTTGGGGTTAATTTTATCGATATGTGAAACAAATTTTGTTAATTTCGGAAAGAGAGAGTGGTGCTTAGATCCCCATACACGGCTATTGCCGGAGTTGCACTGCCTAAATAATAATGATGTATCCAATGTTCTGTTGAGCAGTTTATGAAACCACTGCACTGTGGTTGCGCCCATAGGCCAAAAATGTAAAAAAAAATGTTTCCAAAAATTTACGAAAAGTAACCAGATTGTCTCTAAAATGTCCAAATATGTGTATGCCAACACCGTTTTGTCTTAACTCTAACGGGACATTCTAAAAATAGAGTGTAAAGGGAGAACAACTGTTCATTTTTGCAGCTCAGCGGAGTGTTGATTGCTTTTCGTCGCAACAAAAGTGAATTTCAAAGTGGTCAAACGTGCGATAGATAGGTCCAATTTTAATTATTTAAAATGAATTTTTAACTTTCAGGTATTTTAATAAATTCTAATTGTGAAATTCATTGAATTGATTTATCATATTTGGTGAATTTTTGATGGATTATACCTTTTTTTGTGTATTATGTGAACGTAATTTTCCTAGCTTAAGTAAACTTTTAGATATATTGCCCCCCGATCCCCCCTTAATGAGTGCTATCAGTGTATTTGTCAATGTTTTATGGAAATAAAAATCGTAAGTCTAGCTGCAAATATTTGCAAACATACGTGTAAACAATAATAAACTCAAGCTGTCTTGCAGTCTTCAAGGTCAAGTTTTCGCCGTATTTTGCTGCTTGTCCTATGTTTTTGTGATGTTTCTTTTGTAATCTACTGCCTGTATAGCCACGACATGCCGCAGCCGGATGTAAGCCTTTACGGGAAATCAATGTTGGCCACATTTGCCGATGACGTGTGCGTCACCTACAGGTCCAGATGCGAGCACGACGCAGCCGATGGTATACAGGACTTTGCAGATCGGTTCTCGGAATGGGCAAGACGTTAGAACATTGGCATCAATAGCAGTCCAACAACGTCCGCTATACTTTAAAGCGGAGAACGCCACTGCCCGTCTACATCGAGGCAGCCCCTGTACCACAGCCGAACGCAGCAAAATACCTTGGAGTGCTTCTGGATCGCAGACTCACATTTGCCAAGCATGTGACCGACATCAGAACGCGCCTACGTGCTAAGGTGGCGAAGCACTACTGGCTACTTTGTTCGCGCAGTAAATTGTCGCTATCCAACAAGCTGACAATTTACAAACAGATTATAGCTCCAAATTGGAAGTACGGGTGCCAAATCTGGGGCTTGGCATGCGACAGTCAAATCAAAAGGATCCAGGTTATGTAATTGTAGTAAAATCATTGTAAAATAGAAAAGGCTAACTATAGTTAGCCGGCTCGCCCAAATGGGCTGAATTAATAGAAAAGAAGGACACAAAGGGGCTCCAAGATTTCCCCGTATGCCTTAATAAAAAAAATTAAAAAAAAAAAAAAAAAATTATGTTTGTCAACAATTTTGCTTATTATATTTTTCGCCATTCTTTTCTTACCGTCTCTACAGACGCTTCTTGTAACTGCACTTTTTCCTGTGTCTTTTTAAGCATTAAATGTTAAGTGAACTCATGTTTCAAAACTGATGAGCACCTGATAGCACGATGAAATTAATTTTAAAATATTGGTCTATGTTTATAGATAATGTTTTAAAAAATGTCATTTGCAGAACTTTGCAGATGGCTGAGTTATCTTACACAAAAGAATGCTGCCGCCCTGTTATTGTCTTTCTTCATATTCTTCATAATCAGGCATGCTCCGGTAATCGTAAGATTTTTTCGATTTCGATTTGGGCCAAATCGTACGATTTCGTTTTTAGGTGCTCTGGTTTTCGCAAAATTTTTGATATCGCTTTTCTATCGGAATATTTCGTTTCTCATCGCTTCTTGATGCGCAAACAACTGTTTTATTTTATTTCCCTAAATCAAACAACGTGAAATAATGCTTTTTATATTTGCAATTGCTTGTTTCGAAGCCAGGAGAAGGCAGAAATTTAAGGGCTTGAGAAAATCTAGAGTCGATGTTCGCCATTACTAGAGTCGAAGCCAGGAGAAGGCAGAAATTTAAGGGCTTGAGAAAATCTAGAGTCGATGTTCGCAATTACTAGAGTCGATGTTCGCAATTACTTTTTTACAGAACTTTGACCATTTAGGTACTTAAATTAAGTAGCATTAATTACAAACAACACTTTTGGCCCTCCTTTTAATTAATTAATAAATTCTTTATATTATATTTTATAAGTACTTTTACCTGCCTGTTTCGTTCCATGAACAATATGACAATCTTCGCGATAGCTTTTGGTGACGTACTTATCGGCCATTTACCAAATCGTAAATTGTTGTTGCCGGCGGCAACATTTTGTTTGTCAAATATGAGGTGGGGTCAGAAATACATTTTTTATAAAAGGATATCAGTACTTGCGACTTAAAATTCCTCTGACGCGAGAAAATAAACTCAAAGAAAACAAGAGAGAACGCTATAGTCGAGTTCCCCGACTATCTGATACCCGTTACTCAGCTAGTGAAAGTGCGAAGGAGTCTTCAGCACTGACAGTTTTTGGCGGTTTGTGGGCGCTAGAGTGGGCGTGGCAAGAAGTTTTTTGGCAAATCGATAGAAATTTAGAAGACTAATACAAAAATAAAAAAATATCAAAACATTTTTCAAAAGTGTGGGCGTGGCAGTTTTGCGCGGTTTGTGGGCGTTAGAGTGGGCGTGGCAACATGAATCGACAAACTTGCGCTGCGTCTATGTCTCAGGAGGCAGTATGCTTAATCTCAACTTTCTACCTTTTGTAGTTCCTGAGATCTCGACGTTCATACGGACAGACAGACGGACAGACAGACGGACAGACAGACGGACAGACGGACATGGCCAGATCGACTCGGCTATTGATCCTGATCAAGAATTTATATACTTTATATGGTCGGAAACGCTTCCTTCTGCCTGTTACATACTTTTCAACGAATCTAGTATACCCTTTTACTCTACGAGTAACGGGTATAAATAGCGAGGAAGGGTAAGAAATTATTTTGCGAGCACTTACTCGAGCATTTAAATATTTAGAAAATATAGATGGTATAAATTTTGTATAAAAAATAGATGTCAGCTTTTTTGGAGAGTCAATTAGCAGCATCTTCCAATATATTTGCTATAATGCACAATTATAACTCCTTATGTATATCCAATCTTGCGCAACCAACGGAATTTCTTTTATTGCTCTCTCATTTAATCTATTCTAAATATTGCAGACAAATATTGTCGTTCGACAATGCACTCAACAACAACAGCGTCTTAATTAAATTTAAATTTAGCTTTAAGCAGCTTTGTGTGATGTACTGTTTATGTATTTCGATTTCCAATTATTATGTTTAATTTTCTGTTTCGAGCGAAACTTGACGTCGATGCGCATATGCATGAGTTACGAAAGAGTGAGTTCAAGAGAGTGGCAGAGAGTGTGGGATAGGCGAGCTTAGATGCAGCTTCTTTACCGCGCTCATGATAGTTTAACTCGCTCTCAAAGTGAATTAAGCCGTGGTTTGTTTTGGTGGAAGGATATGGGAAACGGTCGGGCTGTGTTATAGTCAGATTCTCCACCCGTGTCACACCTGGAATCTTCACAGGCCTTGCAATACGATACAATACAATCGTTTTTTACCTTCCCCTCCTTTCGTGTCAGCATCCGCTATAAATTGTAGTTACGAACTTATTCTGTCGTATTCGGTTTTACATTATATATTATATTTATTGAACAATATATATTGAGTAGTAAGCAAATTATAAGATAATATCAATAATAATACAATTCAAAACTGTATATTAACATATATAATAACGCAATAGGGAACTGTTCCGGAAAAATTACCCATTTTTAATCATTGGCGATGAAATCTTGGCGCACTGGAACCTGGGTGTTGGGAGATATTTTGTTGGATTTACAGATATACATATATACTATATATGTACGTACTTCACAATTTATTTGATAAAACATATAAAAACAAAATAAGCGTTGTATATATACTATGTATATAGTATGTCGGAATGTATGTTTTACTGCAGCACCTTTGCACTGTGGTACCGCTATATGCTTCTCTAATTACTTGTTCTCTGCATTTATTTTTGTTTATTGTACTTTCCAAGTATCCAAAAAGGCATATGTTCGCATTTTGTTTGCTATTCTTTTGTTTAGCTGGCTGCCTATCCTTTTGGGTAATTATTTGAATTTAATATATATATTTTTAGTTTATATTTTGCTAAAAGGACTTCGAATTTTGGAGCTGCTTTCCCCTTTTGGATTTATCCCTTATACAGGATGGCGTAAGCGAAAAAAGCATGGTGACGATTCCAGCGCCGCTAGACGGATCTTCTGTACATCTTCATTATTTTAAAGAACACTGCTACGGCTATGAAATTAAAAGTGCGGCCTGAACTGGCACTTAACTGGTCTGAATTCTGAGATCTGGTTTTCCGATCTGGACGACTCTGATCTCTAGTGAGACCATACCGGACTAGAGCTTTTCATCTACTTCCGTGATTGGTTGGGTTGGGTAAGAATTTCCGCCAAGGAGTAATATTTCTCTATATATCCCATATTTGCCGAGCTGTACTTTTCTTTCTTGGTATCAGTTTGACTCATCAAACGGGTTGCACACCTCCCTTTGCTTAAGGATTCGCTCTGTGTGAATCTTTTACGATTTTATAAAGAAGTGTGGAGATTCCTTGTCGGAATAATTTCGTTTGTAGAGTTCGTTAAGATACCCCCCTTTCCGCAGTGCACTTAACTGCTGATGTCGAGCCTTGAGATGTTGCCATTGATTTAATATCGACTTGGCTTCGGCTATTATCTTGAACTCAGCCGTGGAAGCCGTTGCCAGCAAATCTGAGGAATTTTCGGACATCGGGGAGAAGGGCCTGGAATTGAGGCAAGCCTCTATCTTAGCGAGAAGCGTCGCCAGCTCCTCAAACGTGTACTTGCGGGCGGACGTAGATTTATAGCAAAGGGTTTTGAAACTTTTTAGTCCCGCTTCCCACAGACCCCTCATATGTGGAGCTCCCGGGTGGGATGAACCGCCACACGAGTCCCTGTTGGCTATATGCATCAACCACAGATGCATAGAGGCACAGAAGCCTGTAGGAAGTCCCTGGAAAGTAAAGTTGCTGCCCCCACAAAGGTCTTGCCATTATCCGAATGGACCCGCTGAGGACAACAGCGCCTCGCTACGAGCAAAGGTCGCTAGGAATTTCTCAGTTGTAAGATCGGAGGAATAACACACAAACATATCTCTTCGTTATGAGACACGCTCCCCCCGTGTAATTATACCCGTTACTCGTAGAGTAAAGGGGTAAACTGGATTCATTAAAAAGTATGTAACAGGAAGAAGGACGCGTTTCCGACCATGTAAAGTATATATATTATTGATCAGGATTAATAACCGAGTCGATTTGGCCATGTCCGTTCGTTGAGATCTCAGGAACTACAAAAGCTAGAAAGTTGAGATTAAGCATGCAGGCTTCAGAGACATAGACGCAGCGCAAGTTTGTTCACTTACATTGCCACGCCTACTCTAACGCTTAAAAATCGCCACGCCCATACTTTTAAAAATGTTTTGATATTTTTTCACATTTTTGTTAGTCTCGTAAATTTCTCTCGTTTGCCAACAAATTTTTGGCCACGCCCACAAACCGCCAAAAACTGTTAATTTGAAATTTCTCCTTCACACTTCCACTACCTGATTAACGAGTATCAAATAGTCGACGAAAGCGTTCCATCTTGTTTTTAATTTCGAAAGCGCCGGCATAGTGCATGCACGTGGAGGTGAAGGCTCTCGAGAAGGACACTCTATCTGTCGGAAAATGCCCCATCAGCTGGGTTTTAAGTCTCTTCTTGTAAATCGTGAAAAGTTTACACGGATTCCCCATAGCCTTCATCAGATTCTTTATTTTAGGAATCCAATACTTCTAACGAATCAGGCGTACGATCAATTGACTACCGCCGTTAAGAGTAATCTGGTGCACAAATTGGATGAGAAGGCAAGGCAGCGTACAGTCGTAGTGGAGAATTATCGGACGGTGTTCATCATATTGTAGGCCTCTGGAGGCAGTGAGGCGGCCGCATACCCTTAAAAGGGCGTGTTGGTCCATGAATGGAAACAGATTCAGTAACAGACTGAATACTGGAAGGAGCCTTGTATTTGCCAGATGCTTCTGCTTTTGGCCGTATACTCGGTGCAGCGCAATGGAGATCAGAGTTATTTTTGCCTCTTGCGGCAGCGCTTAATGAAACGTGGAACATATGCCAGAACTCAAAGGGCCTTGTCCAGTTTGGAAAACCGTTCGAGAAAGTTGATAGACGGAGCTTTGTCAAAATGCCCTTAACCTTGCGCAGCTCTAGCTCTGTCACTGGATGATTCAAGTAGGAATACGCCTCGACTGGCTAGATCGGAAGATTTTTGTTGTGCCCAACAGTCTGGTGTCGCCTGTGTGATCTTGGCAACTCTGTTGTCCACAAACGTGATCCAGTTGCACAGGCTTTCGTAACCAGGCTAGAGCAATAGTGGAATCTGTTCAGCAGCGGATATCTGAACTGGCGGTTGGCATATGCGGAAGGATTGCTGTCACCATTTCGGTTAACAACACGGCACCAAAGAGCTCTAGCCCGGATACGGGATACGGTTTTCACCGGAGCCACTCGTGTTTTGGCTGTAAGCAGACGAGTCAAGATCTTTTGCCCCATCTCGACGCGGATGCAGATAGCCGCGCCATCGGCTTTTGAGACGCGTTACAGAATCCGTTAAGCTCTATGGTTACCTCAGGCTGGTATACGCCCATCTCAGAACGCGGATCTGGTTGAGGTCGGAATACTTATTTAAGAACGATTGCCACCTCTGACTAATTTCGGTGGGAAGCTAATCGTCCCAACCTAAGTCCTGCAACCAAATATCCTGCATAAACATTTTGTAACGGAACGAGCCACCCAGCAGGATCGAACAACCTAGCGATTTGGGAGAAAACTTCTCGCTTTGTATAAGAGGGTTCCAAAGCTATTTCAGGAGGGACGAAATATAATTCGTCAGACTTTGCCCTCCACCGAATACCGAGCGTTTTGGCCGTGCCTTCGACATCGATTTCGAGGAACTCGCTATGAAGGAGGTGATCGGCCGGGACGTCTTTCAACCCTTATGGTTGATGTTCACTTTGTCAACGGAAACCCGAAGAAATTTAGGGTTGCCTGCAACTCTCGAGTGGAACTTTGGGCTTCGTTCACAGAATTCGCCCCTGCCAAAACGTCGTCGATCCATCGATACGTCAGGATCCGGATCGTTAGATCGGATTGTGGGACTGGACCAGCATGAAGGATATAATGGTTCCATCTGCCGACGGACTTGAAGCGTTAAATACAAAGCGGAACTTTGTAATGGTGCTTTCGGACTTAACTACCGCATGAGTGCTGAGTGCACTTGCTGAGAAGCCTAACGAGTGAATAAGGGTTGCCTATTTGGTGTACCTGAGTCGTAAACCGTTTCGGAATACCATTGGAAATCGGCCCCGTTAGCACTTACCCGAAAATAGTTTCTTGGTCCAGGAGCGAGCCGCAAAGATTTTTTCGGGTACCATCTATCATTATGGACGGTACAATGTCGGCCCCGATCAATACTTTAATTTGAAAGCTCTCAAAAAGGTAGGATCTGCTCAGCGGAAAGCGGACAGGTCCTTCAAAGAATTCCGGGGGATCGGACAGGAGGGCAGTTTGCCTGCTAGTTTCGAAAGGACGTACTCTGCGGTGTCTAATTGTAGACCTGGCTTATTCGGAGATCGAATCCCAAACTGACACAGCTTCGAAGAATTCGCGGAGACAGAATGATTTAGCCCGGAGACTTGAGTGTGGATGTTACGGAATGGCAACTTAATGTGGTTAAACAGGCGTTCAGAAATTAACGTCGCCTCGGATCTCTAGTCGATTAAAGCTCGTGCTCGGTAGTTCGTCCCCAAATGATACACTGCAATACTAACCGTGCTCAGTAGAACGGCTGAAGTGCCGGAAGTGGTTTGCACCGCTGAAGTGCTTGTCGATGAATTTCAGCTGGAGGGTCTCGAAGGGCGAGATTGCTGTGTACAGGCGGGGAGGTTAAGAAACTCGTATTCTCGGTTTCAGGGGGCTGCGATGCAGCAACGTATGGTGTCTCCCCTTACAAGTAAAACAACTATGTGTTCTCGTGCAGTCACGTAGCTAATGGCAATTTAGACATAGCTGTCTCTTTTTGATGTAGACGGAACGCGCGTCAACTGACATTTGGAGAAAGCGTGGGCACAATCTCACCGGATGGTTCTCCTTTGAGAATAAGTCACACTTTTTCTGTTTAGTGCTGACCTTTGTCTCGAAGGATTGCAGTTTTTTTGGAACTGCCTGAGTCGGTTTCATATTCTTGATGGCCACCAATGTCCAATACCTTTCGCTCAGGAAGGTTTTCATTTCTTCCCAAGTTGTGATTTCGGATTTGGACGTTAAGGACTGTTCCCATAAGGAGAGGGTCCGTTTGCTCTCGCAGAGGAAAACCAACAGGCAATCCCAATTGTCCGCGGATATTTGCTAAACATATATATTTGTTAAACACCCCTGAATCGTGGACTGCAGCTCCTTCAGAGTATGACCAGATTCTTGGGATATCGAACTCAAGTTAAACAGGAGCTTGATTTGGCTGTTGACTAAAAGTCGTTGGTTTCGGAACCGATCTTGAAGCGCTTTCCACGCCGAAGCAAACCCCTCATTCGTAAAAGGGGATTTTGATACGATGGTTTTTGCCTCTACGCTTGTTTTTTTGAGGAGATGAAATAGCTTCTCGACCGGTGTCAGCCTGGGATTGTTAATATAAACTGCCGTGAATAGGTCCCGGAAAGTGGGCCATCGGAGGTAGTCGCCATCAAAGTCTTCCGTATCGCAAGGAGGCAACTGGACAAAATTAGCGGCTGTAAGGGTGCTTGCGCAACTTAAGGCGTTGCTTTGTCAATAGTTTGACCAATTTGTGCTACGCATGACTCGTATACTGTGTAGTATTAGTCATATTTGGTCTGGAGAAGAGGCAATGTGTCGAGGGATTCTTCTAGGGCAATGAGGTCCGAGCATGTTTCGTATCCTTTTTTCACTTTGTCCCATAAGGCTCGGACTTCTTGCAGACGGACTTGCAACGTGTGTGGGGACGGAGAAGCTTGATCAGGATTGTTGATCTTGGCTTCGAAAAGGCTTATGCGATCGCTGGCAATGAATTTGTGAATCTGAGGATTCCATTTTTATGGTGCTAGATCGAGTTACCCTTAGGAATTCAGTCCCAACTGCAGAGGGATTTTCGGGGTTTTTCGCTAGACGCTTTCGTTAGGAACACACGGAAAATTAAGACCAATTCGGGTATCGTCTCGTCGGCACTGTGTCTCCGTCCATTAAGTAGCTGCTGTATGACATGCGTCGTCGAGTATGTCTTGACATTTTGAAGTTTGTCAAGAACAGGGTGCCGTCGTCAACGAAGTCCACTACTTCCTGATCGTTTCTCAGGTGGTCACAGAAAGCGTGTCCTCCTTTTAGCAGCCTGGGGATACAACCAGCTTCGTCCAGTTTCCTTAAGTTTTTTTTTGACAAACGGTCGTATTTTCTATGGAAAGACAGTTTCCCAATACCGCATAGATTTCATGGGGATTCATTGCCAACCTGTGCCAGCCAACATAACTTGTTTGCCATCCGCAATTGTGGAGTAAAGAAGCATCAGCTTATATTTGGCAACTACAGCTTTGGGTAGTGCCAACACGTATAATAGGCAGGTTCCGTTAGTCCAAATTGATGGTTCCGCGAATTCCACCTCCTTTAGGTCAAAGAGATTCGTGTTCACTACGGACGCCTTTGCTAGTTGGCAAGCCCGTGTGATTTCGTCCACCTGCTTCAGCAGTATCATTGCCTTTGGACACATGGCCATATGGGCCTCGCCGTCAATGGAGTTCATCCTGGCCATCATGTCGTGAAGCCTCCGCAGGGAGTCATGCGTGGCGTCGAACAACCTCGTATTTATATGTACCTGCTGGTTATTGTTTCGTCTTGAGATTGGAGGTATTCCAATCTGATGCATCGGGTGATCCGGCCACCCATTTCCAGGCTGTTCCTAGCCAGTCTATGGACCGAGGCTTGCGGTGGGCCAAGGTCATTCTTGTAATACCGCTTGTGGACTCCTCTAGGTAGTGGCATATCAGAGATGCGATTCTGTTGTCGGTGATCGCTGATGTTTCCTCGGTGGTTTTGTCAATTATTTTTTAAAACTGGTTCAGGTCAATTATGCGGACGAGTTTGAACACCCCGTTGACTCGCCATACCACGCCTTGTTGCAGCGGTGTGTCATAATTAAAGATGTGGAGACCAGTCGCGATTTGGATAATCGCAATACTTGGGAAAGAGTAGTAGTGTGTAGTAGTCATTCTTAACGTAGGTTCTATATCTCTGTTAGGTTTGTGTGCATTTTTGTACGTATTCTTATATGTTTGTTTTTTTCTTATTTTATTTTTTATTATATATTTATACCCGTTACTCGTAGAGTAAAAGGGTATACTAGATTCGTTGAAAAGTATGTAACAGGAAGAAGGAAGCGTTTCCGACCATATAAAGTATATATATTCTTGATCAGGATCAGTAGCCGAGTCGATTTGGCCATGTCCGTCTGTCCGTCCGTATGAACGTCGAGATCTCAGGAACTACAAAAGCTAGAAGCTAGTTGAGATTAAGCATACAGACTCCAGGGGCATAGACGCAGCGCAAGTTTGTCGATTCATGTTGCCAAGCCCACTCTAACGCCCACAAACCGCCCAAAACTGCCACGTCCACACTTTTGAAAAATGTTTCGATATTTTTTCATTTTTATATTAGTCTTGTAAATTTCTAACGATTTGCAAAAAAACTTTTTGCCACGCCCTCTCTAACGCCCACAAACCGCCAAAAACTGTATGTGCTGAATAGCTCGAATAGCTGAGTAACGGGTATCAGATAGTCGGGGAACTCGACTATAGCGTTCTCTCTTGTTATTTGTATTATTCTAATGTAATTCTTATTTTTTCCTGTTATTTGCGTGTGTTTTATATGTGTTCTTATTAATATTTTTCCATTTCTAATTACTTTTTTTTCTTTAAGTCTATATGTTTTTAGAAGTTTTTTTTCACCTGGTGGTCTCTTACTTTTAATGTGAGACTTGTGAATGATTTTCCCTGATTTAGTTTTGACCGTAGCTCTGCCATTATTGAACTTATCAGTTGACATTTTCTGTTTGTGTAACATTAATCCCCTTATGTCTTCTTGCGTCTGTTCTTTAAAATCAGTAAGTCCCTTGTAGTTTATTCTCGAAGTTCCATCGAAAAAGATGTCGACTTGCTTGCGGTTTGTCATGGAACGGATAGAGTTGCTATATCGGAGTGTAATAAACGGCTATTCCGAGTGATTGTAAGTAATTAAGCACTGTGGATCAGAGCAAGCCCCTTCCATTGTCTGATACTATTGTTTTTGGGGCTGTAAAATAGTGAAGAACTTCGGTCACCCTCTCGCGGAGATGGACTGATGATTTTGACTCGATGGGGAAAAACACTAGCTGATTCCAAAATACGTTGATAGGTACCTCCACATGGGGAATCAGATCAGATGCGTAATGAAATGCGCTGTGGAAGGTAGCATCGGAGTCCGTTGCTGAAGTCGAGGATGCGACGGTTCTGAGGTAATTCAGATTTGACACGATGCACAATCCGACAATCTGGCATTTTCTCTCAACTCGTACTCAGTACGGGCCGGGGCTTTGATTGGGGAATGACTTCGTTAGCCCTTTCCGGATCACGCTCCAAACCTATAACCTTGATGTTAACTTTTTTGATATCCTCCTTAACCTCAGCCATCTGGCCAAGCAATAGAGTCAGGGTGACCTCAAACTTCGTAGGAGCTGCCTTTATTTCCTGCATATTAATTTTAATGTAAGTGGTTATAGGGCACTGTGTTTATTTGTGTTTCTTCGTGTCGTGTCAGTGCTTTGTGCAAATTCATTTTTTTAGATTTCTTTTTATCCGGAGTTAGGCAAGGTATTATTCCCCTTTGGGTTTTGGACCTAATAAGGTACGGTTGCCACACTATCCACTAGGCGGCCCTTTGTGCGTTGATAACTCTGGGCGTATCTAGTACATTACTTTCTCAACTTTCTAGCTTTTATAGTTCCTGAGATGAGACAAATGAGAAAGACAGACGGACGGACAGACGGACATGGCCAGATCGACTCGCCTATTGATCCTGATCAGGAATATATATACTTATATGGTTGGAAACGCTTCCATCTACCTGTTATATACTTTTCAACGGATATAATTTACCCTTTTACTCTACGGGTAACGAGTATAAATACTAAAAAAAATAAAGTTTTCAGATCTATCCATCGATTCCAGGTACAATTGTATTATGTATCATGTATCATATCATGTATTAAAAGTTTGAATTACTCACTGTCCAAATCATTAAATGTGATTAAGTGTTTGTCAAACTATAAGTATAATTGTCTCCCATACACTGTAATGAACAGCTTTTCTTGTTTCTGCTCGCTACGGCTAGCTCAGAGAGTTTGTTTGTTCGTCCCACCAAAGTTATGATTTGTGTGATTGCCAGACCAATGAGAAGACAGGGCAGGGTTTCAGATTAATATGCTTTATTGCTAGACCACTAGATAATGGACTACTGCAGTCTTCGCCGTCTGACTAAACCGGGTCCTTGCCTCCCCCTGTCCCGTGGATCTCTGCCTGGCTCCGTTCTGCAGTTGCATTGATCGTTATTGTATGTCCGCTTTGACACTCACTGACTGATTCTTTACTGCGTCCTGCTCGTTCCCACTGATCGGTACCTTGTCGACGAGTGCGCGTTTTTCACTGACGGGCTTACTCTTGACTGCGTTCCTCTTGCTTTCTGACTGTGTTCACGCCTTTACATCTGTTCCGACTGTCAACGGACTCTCCGCTTTGCCGGGGTTGAAGGTCCATTATTTCCCGTTAGACCTTGACTCATCCTGCATTCCAGCCATCTTCGCTGTTGCTAGGCAGCTCTCCTGCACCTTGATTTGTTGGGAGGTTTAAGACTTCTCACAGTATGTAGATACGAAATTTCATTACAACACTCTAGTCCATATCGTAAACAGCGCTTAAAGTTGACTTTGCTAACTCGTCAACTGAAGAAAATTAAATCTTAAAACTGAATTTCGACTTCTATCCGAAAATACAGGATTGCAAAAATGTAAAGAATCGGCAAACTTAGTTTTTTTTATTTTCGTTAATATATTGTAGAGCATACAATGTAATAGATTATATAAGAACACTATAAGCGTCTAACTTGAATAGTTCCTGATATTTCAATGCTTCTAGAAAGCTTCTTTGTTGTGAAAAAAGAAATAGTGTTCTTGCTGTGTGGATAGAGAATGATTCTGGAATTAGTATTTTTCCAAAGCTTTCCTAAACTTCCGACTATGGACTGGAGTTTTGATATGTCTATGCTCATATATGTGGCTGGTAACAGCAAGAGCGCGAGAGTACTCGGATGATCGGATTTTTCCGGCCTGGTTTAATGGCCTGAATTTCCCGTTTACGTCACACTGTTACACTATGTCCCTGTTGGTACAGTGTGTACTCGCTACAGTATTTACAAAAATGGTGTACACTCTACCATTTTAAATGCCGCTTTTATACGCCGATATTAGGTTTTCTAAAATCGTGAAACTTATCTTATACACGTAGTAATAAAGTTTTCTATTGAATTTACCATTCCACAAGTTATATCTTATATCTGGTGTTTTTCAGGATATTTTTTTTTCAATAGAGTTCAGTTTTGCCATCTTTGATGTCAGCTGACATCTGTCGAGTGCTTTATGTTAAGATTGGTTTGGCAAAGTCATCATTACCGCCATCAAATTATCTTTCAAATAAAAAAAAATCTGCTCTCTACCGCAATTTTTTTTTCTATTTCAATTTTAAATAAAAAAACATTAAGCTCCTTAAAAAACTCCTTTTATATCTAAATATGTAATTCTTAATATAATATATATGTATATATATAATATAAGAATAATAAATGATTTCATAATTGTACATTTTTTTTTAAATATACTAAATTAAATTACCCACAAAAAAAAACAGATTGGCGCCCAATGTTCAGCGTTGTCATCAAAAGTGTCGAAGTACGATAAATGGTAACAAAACTGCATAGGATTTTTGTCTAATTTAATATCTTGTAGTGTCTTTTTTTTATATTTCTTGTCAATTCTTGTAGTTTTTGATGGTTATTCTTGATAACGCATCAGCTACATAGTTATCCTTTCCCTTTAAATACTCAACTGTAAAATTATACTCCTCTAATTCAAGTCATATGAGTTAGTTTAGAGAACAGGTAAGTAAGTGGTCTGTTTTTACAATGAAATGTCTACCATAGCCGTGCAGATTCTAGTTAAGCGCTGCTGAAGTTTGTTTCTGAAGATCGATAGATCGTCAGCAAACGGCCGAAACTGTCACATTTTTTAAAAAATTGTTTGATTTTGATTTTAATTTTATTTTTTGTCTTGCCAATTTCTATTGATATTCATATTGATAAACAGTTTAGCCACGCCTTTAAACCGCCCAAAATTTTAAAAAAGATTTTGATTTTACTGTTTTCCTAGCACTAGCACCCCTAGCACTGCCATTAGCTGAGTAACGGGTATCTAATAACTTTTGAACTAAATTACTTTTATTTTTGTTTACCTTTCTTGCAGGAAAATGTTACAATACGGGATCAGTTATTCCTATTTGCAACGTCTTGCCAGTGTGAATCTGGAAATGCAAACGGTCTTTTACTTAACTATTCAGAATCTGAAGGAAACGAAAAAAAAACCGGAAGTTTTACATCAAAGGCAAAGCATAGCAATAATTATAATACCGCGGGAAACATTAAAAAAAATGTCGCTATATTATTTGCTATGGCTTTTATGGTATCTCTGAATGCTGGAAATTTTCAAAAATATCTTAACATACCAAATAACATGGAAGGCAGAAGTGATCTAGAGCCTATCGGAAAACAATTAAGCATGTCCAGTCGACGGTTACTCTGGGCTGATTCAGAGGAGGAATATAAAGAACACATCAAATTAAATACATTTCTTTCAGACAAACCGACGGAACCACCTTTATATTTTTTAAGTTCTGGTATACACAACCATAATAATAATTCTTTAGAAAACATTTCCAATAATGTATCGCATTACTCATTTAATGAACCTCCACCATTAACATATTTGACTACACAAAACTGTATAAGCAAGTGCAGGTCCTTTAATTCTTCATCCAATCAATCTAAATATTTTTTACTCGCGCAAAATTTACATAAATGGATTAGCGGCACTGTAAACATGTCGTCGAAAATTGCAAATGAAAAAGAGGACTCAAATGGTTTTGAATTATTAAATAAATCCTTCGAGGAAAAACGTGACATAAACATTAAACACGAAAAGCAAAAAATGTTTATTGATTTAAATGATTACACTACTGTTTTACCAGAAAAACAGCGAAAGCTAAACAATACGAAATCTTTTGAAAATATGCGCGAACAAATAAATGTAATTAGTCAAATTAAAAGAAGGGATGATACTTTCTACGTATTTTCATTTAATATGGATCATGCACTATTTCCCGCATTAAGTTACAACAGTAGTTATCGGCCAAAATTGTCGTTGGTACTTCCCTTAGAAAATCCCGGAATTACCGGTAAAATGAAAATGATCCAGGTAGATTGTGAAGTATTTAATACTAAAGACATAGAAGTGAGTCATCGTTTGCTTCCAGCTAAACTTCGTCAGAATGTCGTTCAACGAAAACCCAACAAGCTAAATATAAAAAAAGGTGGTACTGAAAAACAAGTTAATACAAAACGCGACCAAAACTCAATAATTCGCAAAACCCCAAGAGTGCGTAATTTCTACAAGGTCGGCTCTAGAAATCAAGCTACCGCCGCATCTAGTTTTAATATAGAAACACATTTTAGCAGCAAATAACTACCATCATTACCTTGTTGCACTGTATAGTACAGTAGCGCATTTGGAGACAACATACCCGTAAAATAAAAGGTTGTACTAGATTCGTTGAAAAGTATGTATCAGGATAAGGAAGCTTTTCTGACCCTGTAAAATATATATATTTTTATCCAGCTTTCGGTCGGGTCAATCTGGCCATGCTCGTCTATCTGTCTGTCTTTTCGTACAAAAGGCTTAATTTCCAAAAATTTTAAAAATGATTTTTATTCAATTTTTTGTTTGGCCAATTTCTATCAATACGTTCAAAACATTTTGGTCACCCCCACCCCGTAAAACCAGGTTAAATGTATTATATCTATGATAATCTTGGAAATCGATTTAAGCTTTATTCATTAAAACTCATTATGTGTACCAAGAAGCAGTTGTAAAGTAGGTAAGCTTAAAAGCACAGAATTAAAATTTGGAACAAATAAACAATTTTAAAGAAAATTTAATAATAAATACCTTTAACTTTTGTGTTGTAAATTGTGAAGTGTTTTTACATTTTTATTGCGCCATGAAATCATTGTAAACTTATTTAAATATAAAATTAAGCATTTAAAATATTATAAGCTTTTTTAATTTAAACTGGCTATGTGAACAAGGTAGTTCTGTAAAATCGGAGAGGTGTGGTGTTATATACGTAGTACAAAATTTAATACTAAACATAATTAAATTTTGTTCTGTAAACTGATAAGCGTTGTCACTGTATTAGTGCAACATGCAATCTTTGCAGATTGGAAAAAAGCTCTCGCCTTAAAGTGGAAATTGTCGCATAATTGACGACTGATGTGTGGAAACTTTGTTGAAGGTAGTTTATGCCGATCTATTGGGCATAAAAGGCAAACAATACTTGTTTAGCCGCATAGTATAATAATAATAATGTGTTATAATGTCTAAAAAATAAGCCTTGAAATTGGCCTGCATACAAAATAATAAGAATTTAGTTCTACCAACTCCCTTTAAAAATATTAATATGGAGCCCCCAGCAGCATTTAAGCGAAGCACATGAGCGACAACATCTGTCTTGTATACGACCATCGCAAAATCAGAAAGAAATTTATCAGTTGGACGTATTCCTTGGATGGCCTTGGTGGAACACAATGAGGCAAGCTATTTAATTTCCAGAGCTAGTCTTATGCTATAGCACAACTCAAATAGTCAAATAAGGCGGCATTAACCATCCCTGTGTACGTGAACCGTCGGGAAGGGACACTGGTTCGTTGGGATCACAATTAATCCAATTTGCAAACTTTTTTATGCAAATAACAAAGGTCGTAAAAGAGTTAATTACTGCCTTTGAGCTTATAAGCTTTTTTATTAGCTTTGTTTGCAAAAAAATACGGATTTCTTTTGTAGCGAATTTCAAACGAATTTTGTTTATTTTTATTTGGTGAAAATCTGCTGCAGTCAGACGATGTGCTGCCAGCTATCCAATCTTGTCACATCTGGCTCGATAAACGATGAAGGCGGATTACCATCCGAAAAATGCGAGTTAAAACTTCAAGATCGGCAGGGCTTTCTTAAATTGATACTAAAGGTCGAAATTAACTACCACAGATATGTGGCGGTGGATATGTGGATCTCAGTTCGTAGAAGGTACGAAGAGGTCGTGGCCTCCTTCTTGAGCATATGAACCGTTTTAGGTCATGCGAGAAAGCAACTGTAGAGAGATCTTTAATGAGCCCCAAATGTATCGCCTTGGTTGCAAAGCAAATACAATTTTACAGGAGCCTTATTGGGCGCCTCAGGCTTGTAGAAAAATGTTCCACAGAAGTCGGTGCCAGTGACTTCAAACGCATTAGATCCATCAAGACGCTCTTTTGGCAGATCCGCCATTATGTGGGCAATTAGACGTGGTTTCGTTCGAAAACACCTGACGTACTTGATTACTGGCCTGTTTACGGTTTTCTTCCCCACAATAGGCCAATATTAGGATAGATTTTTTATACCCGTTACTCGTAGAATAAAAGACTATACTAGATTCGTTGAAAAGCATGTAACAGGCAGAAGGAAGCGTTTCCGGCCATATAATGTATATATATTCTTGACTAGGATCAATAGCCGAGTCGATCTGGCTATGTCCATCTGTCCGTCCGTATAAACGTCTAGATCTTAGGAACTACGAAAGCTAGAAAGCCAGAGATATAGACGCAGCGCTAGTTTGTCGATTCATGTTGCCACGCCCACTCTAATGCCCACAAACCGCCCAAAACTGCCACGGAACATGCAAATCATAGTTAGATCTAGAACTATTTAGGATTAGGGGTACGTAGTTTCTAGTGTACCTGCTTGCAACAGAGAAGTTTAGCCGAATAACCAAGTCGGGACTATCAACTTTACCACAAATAAGCTTACAAGTAAAGACTTTTCCAAGCATCGTTCTACGATTAGGTAAATTAATTAGGAGGATAAATGAATTTACATTAGTCTACTGGAATAAGGAGGTAACATAAGGTTTGCATCCCAATTTAGGCGCCGTTAGGGCAAACAGTAAAAAGTTCGTTTGAATCTATTCAATACGGTCCGAGTGAGCTACGTATTTTGGACTCCAAACAGGTGGGGGTTTGGTCATGTAAGGATCATGAAATACTTATTGACTTTAGACGAATTATGGTCTGAAAATTTTAGTTTGGGGTCCAGAAGAATACCAAGATGATTAACCCATAATATTTTGTACAAAGAGCATCCATTTAGAGTGTAAGTCGTGTGTCTTGAGTTGACACGACGGAAGTCATAACTTTACACTTCGAACTATTTAAGTCTATTACGTTATCACGGCAGCATATTTGGAAGCTATCTAGATCGGATTTTAAGTCCAAATGTTCTTATAGGGGGGGCATAACTTCGCATCGTCTGCGTTCATGAGTACACGCGAATGTTTTATTATTAAGAAAAGGTCGTTAATAAATAAGGTGAAAAGGAACAGACGAATGCTGAGAAGAGCGCGAGGAACAGTGTGTAGGATGAGCTCATGAGCGTGATTTATAGTGGCTTCGGTAGTGGTTGATACTTCGGTAGAATGATTGAGTGGCGGCCATTGAAATCCAACGAAGTGTTCTTCAACCGACCATCACTCGAAGAAGTTCATCTTGGTCAATGAAGGGTGGCAGCGAGGCCAGTAAACTAGACGGCTGTACTACCCCACTGGTCTGCAAGGATTTAATGTCATTCCACAAATGAGCACGAGCAACAGAGAAGTCCCACTTTGAACGTCAGAGTAAGTAAGCCCAGGATGTCGAATACGGTTGCAAAACTTTTGGATGTATCCAAACGTGCGCTGCAAAGCAGCAAATGAATTCGCATATTTGGAACATGCAACAATATCGGTGTACGGAGATTTCAGAAACAGTATTGGCGTCTCCGTTAATACTGTTTACTGCTACACAGAAAGGACGGTCCATGGGCCCAAAAAGGGGTAACAAGTCCCTCGCTGGGAAGCGAGAACGTTCCAGGCTACAAACCGCCAGAAACTGTCAGTGTTGAAGACTCTCCTGCGCACTTTCACCAGCTGAGTAACGGGTATCAGATAGTCGATGAATTCGACTATAGCGTTCTTTTTTATTTTTTTTCGCGCGAGTCCCACGGCCACATCTCCCGCCCAACCGACCGAGGGGCGCTGCCGTGTATCGTACGGCTCGAATCGCGGGAAGATAGACGCGATATAGAAGACAGTAAAAGACGAGAAAATATATGTATATAGTAAGATCTAAGAATTCGTTAAGTACGTTAGTATTGATCGCTTTAAAAACGGCAGAGAGTCAGAATTAGAGATAATAGAATAGAATCTATTATAGTCAGAACATAATACTCTGTAGGGATCATGCAACTCATAGTTAAATCTACAATGATTTAAAATTAGAGGTACGTAATTTCTAGTAAATCTGCTTGGAACAGTGAAGTTTAGCCGACTAACCAAGTCGGGACTATCCACTTCACCACGAATAAGGTTAAAGATAAAGACTGTTCCAGCCTGTTAGCTAAGGAGGGTAAGTTAATTAACATTAATCTACTTGAATAAGGAGGTAATCTAGGGTTTTCATCCCAATTAAGGCGCCGTAAGGCAAAAAGTAAGAAGTTCTTTTGAACCGATTCAATGCGGTCCGAGTAAACTTCATATTGTGGACTCCAAACAGGTGATCCATACTCGAGGATCGGACGGACTAGAGAAATAAATAAGGTTTTGGTCATGTAAGGATCATCAAATTCCTTTGACCACCGTTTTATAAAACCAAGCACACCCCTGGCCTTATTGGCAATAGACGAAATATGGTCTGAAAATTTAAGTTTAGGGTCCAGAAGAACACCAAGATCATCAACATGAGTTATTCTGTCCAAAGGAGCACCCACTTAAAGTGTAAGTTGCGTGCATTGAGTTGGCACGACAAAAGGTCATAACTTTACACTTAGAGCCATTTAAGTTTAATACGTTATCACGGCACCAGGTTTAAAAGCAATCTAGATCGGATTGTAAGTCCAAATGGCGGGAAATGTCCTTATATTGCAAGCATAATTTTACATCATCAGCGTACATTAGTACACGCGAATGATTTATTATTAAGGGAAGGTCGTTTATAAATAAGGTAAAAAGGAGCGGACCTAGGTGGCTCCCTTGTGGGACGCCGGATGTGACTCGGAGTATACAAGAGAGAGAATTTTTTAAGAGTACCCGTTGTGTCCTGCCATTCAACAGGGAATGGTAATAAATCAAGTTTCCTTACTATAAGGGAATAATTAACAGAGTTAAATGCTTTACTAAAATCCGTGTTTGAAGATAATTTTGGAAGATTCCAGAGATAAGTTAAACAGTTTCAGTAGAGGCTTGCACAAGGTATCCGCTCAGAATCTAAGCACACAGCCAGGAATTCCTTTGGGACCGGACGAATAGACAAGCTTAACACGAAGAATTTGTGGTTTGAAAAAACTTGGCAAATAGATCGGCTATTGCCTGATCCGATGTTACCGTAGTATTTTCAAAGAATAGCGAGGAAGGGTAAGAGGTTGTTTTGAGCTGAATGTTAACGCAATTATAAAACTGTTTGGAATCCTGTGCAAACTGGAGCTTACAACGGTTTAAATGGTTCTTATAAGCATTAAGCATGATAGAATTTAACCGAGCACTTACATATTTAGAAACAAGAGAGAACGCTATAGTCGAGTTCCCCGACTATCTGATACCCGTTACTCAGCTAGTGGAAGTGCGAAGGAGAGTTTTTGGCGGTTTGTGGGCGTTAGAGTGGGCGTGGCAAAAAGTTTTTTGGGAAATCGATAAAAATTTACAAGACTAATACAAAAATGAAAAAATATCAAAACCTTTTTCAAAAGTGTGGACGTGGCAGTTGTAGGCGGTTTGTGGGCGTTAGAGTGGGCGTGGCAACATGAATCGACAAACTTGCGCTGCGTCTATGTCCCTGGAGTCTGTATGCTTAATCTCAACATTCTAGCTTTTGTAGTTCCTGAGATCTCGACGTTCATACGGACGGACAGACAGACGGACAGACAGACGGACGGACAGACGGACATGGCCAGATCGACTCGGCTACTGATCCTGATCAAGAATATATATACTTTATATGGTCGGAAATGCTTCCTTCTGCCTGTTACATACTTTTCAACGAATCTAGTATACCCTTTTACTCTACGAGTTGATCACTTGCCGGAGGTTGCGTGGCATTTCCCTTAGGAAACCAGCGGCTTTCTTGCGCTTTGGAGATTCCTTTAATAGCTTAAGACTATTAAATTGTGAATCTAGCGCGGAAAGAAAGAATCATCAAGAAAGATCATCAGCTCGACAAAAACTATCTCTAGCCACGCCAAAATTGCTGATCAGTCCTATCAAGGTACCTTTAGTTTGGCGCATAAGCAATTTCATTTCGTTCGCAACCCCTAGGCCAGCATCACAAAAGTATTTTAGAGTTGGGCCTTTGGTTAGGTCATCACTTTTTCTGCCGTTAAAACCAGCGCCATTTTATCACATAGCCAACAAGTCATTTTTGACAGACAGAAAGCAGACAACATTAGTTTCCATATTATATTGAATTCGGACCAATGTACAAAACACAAAATCAAAACTTGTAAGCGAGCTGAGAATTGTACCGCAAGAGCGCAGTCTGCACGCTTAGAACTTTGGATTTTGTGTGGGATAGCGAGAGAGGGGGTGCACAGTAGAGGGCTGCATAACACCATTCAAACCGGCAAATGAGACAGTCGTGTTGAAATAAGAGAAGTGAATTCGGCTCGTTTGCAAATGATCGTGCATTTAAAAGCTCGCGTTGCCGACTTCAATTCAAACGGCACATTCTAAAACAAATGAAGTGAAGTCCGAGTAAAGTGAATGGGTGATTGTCTGCGCATGTGTGTGTTAGTTTCAATAAAAGACAGTTATTGTATGCTGATATTATTATTATTATTAAATAAGACGCACACGCACATATTAATACACATAAACATAATAAAACACAAACTTTGAAGAACCTCCGCGCTGTCCTAACTTATTTTACCCAATGACAACATAAAGAATTCTGAGCACTGTGAATTACCATTGAAAGTTCATTGGCTTCATTCATTCTTTGAACACATTTAGTGAGTTCATTTCGATTGGACGCCTAAAAGTCCGAACACATACGATGTGAACGCAAAGAGAACGCTACCAACTGAATGGCATGTATTCTGAATACGTAGTAAAACGAATGGATACTCTAATTGCAAACAAAGAGAATGCTGTTATGCAGCCCTCTAGTGCACAGTGCAGTTTAAGTGCAAAAACAACACCAAAAAGCACTACGTACAACGCACGAAAGATAAAGTAAACAAAACACAGAGACAGAAAGAGAACAGATTGAATTAATTTATTTAAATAAATAATTATAGAGAGGGCACTGATGTCTCCTGTGATTGAAACTGTATGCGAGCGACAACGAAGAAGCGAACGAACAGCGAAATATCTAAACGGAACTTGGATGGCAATCGGATAGAATAATCCCCAGCAGGCAAGCGAGTAAAGTGTTTAACGAAATGCGCTTCGCAGTCAAGATCTTCCGTAGCTGAACGAGTCTTTTGAATTAAAGCCAATCCCGGCAGAAGTCTGACTTGACCAACGCTTGGAAGGTCATAAAATAGACTGGCGCCTATCAACAAATCAACGCGCTGGGGGAGACTGTACTCCGGATCCGCGAGCTTCAGGTTTTGGGGTATGTTCCAGTTACAATCGTCGATGTTAAAGTTGGGCTGATGTTCGGTTATATTGGAAGCAATGACAGCAGTGATAGAAGTCAATAAAAATCTCAGAGGTTCGAGATCGCTGACAAACCATCTGTCTCGAAACTAGAGTCACCTATTCCGGTAACACAAGCGGACGATTTTGTTTTCTTAAGTTGAACCAAGTTTACAACTCGGGACGTTATCAAGTGCAGATGGGAGCTTGAGTCGAGTACATCAGGGAAAGGAACAAAGGTTCCTGAACGGTTTTCCTAAACCGTTCGGCTACGTAAAAAAGAAGGTGGTTCTTGAGTCAATGCAAGAGAAAAAGAATTGCAAAATGTGATTAGTTGCAACTGAATTCAAGCAATCCGTACGGAATGCAAAGATAAACTATTTATAGCCTAATATTGAAGCTAAAATTAAGAAAATGTGTAACGAGTTAGATACTCAGATGCCGAAAGCAAAAAGGTGGGGTAAGCTTACCGTTTGGTAGCTCATATGCAGGAGTCTTGTGGATCTAAATTATCCGAATATGTTGTAGTTTAGTACTTTTGGTTCCGCCTTACTGTTTTTTAGATCTTCACTAACTTTTTACCGCTGGTAGACTTTCGGGTCACCACCAACTTCTCACTAATAACAGACTTTAGGGTTAGGAGACTTCTTAAGTTGCTTACGAGCATCCACCAATTGTTGCACCAGTATAGCAATCTTTTAGGGGCACCACTAACCGACGGAGCTGGGAGCCGTCGAGCCCTAATACCACCTTTTACAGGAATCAGTACCAGGCGACAGGCTGCACAATACCTTCGGGGCAACGATGCATTAAAGGCGGCCAAAATAGCCGACGACATACTTAAGTATACTTACGGTGACATATCTTTCCAGTAATAATATCTTTTGACTTTGGCCAGGGTTTTTGTGAAGCCTGTGTGGCCTCCTTGTATTGGATCGTCATGAAATGTAGACTTGTTTAAAAGTATGTAACAGGCAGAAGGAAGCGTTTCCGACCATATAAAGTATATATATTCTTGAAGAGAATCAATAGCCGAGTCGATCTGGCCATGTCCATCCGCCTGTCCGTCCGTCCGTAAATTGCCCATCGCTTTGCAGAAAACTTTTTGTCACGCCCACTCTAACGCCTACAAACCGCAAAAAACTGCCACGCCCACACTTTTAAAAAACGTTGATGATATTTTGTTATTTTTGTATTAGTCTTGTAAATTTTTCTCTATTTGCCAAAAATCTTTTTGCCACGCCCACTCTTTTCCTCTTCGCACTTCCATTAGCTGAGTAACGGGTATCAGATAGTCGGGGAACTCGACTATAGCTTTTCTCTTGCTTTTATTTAAACAATATTGAACATTAAACATTTAGTTTCTATCAATGAAATACATTGCCTGGAAGAGGTTAACAATAAAATATTTTGTATACCTGGTGTCTGGTTACCATTATTTAAAAAATATACATATATTTCCTAATCGTATGAAAACTAAATTGGCACGAGAATTCACGCATATATCAAAATATAGCGAAAATACGGAAATAGTGTTCCGTCAAACTTACCCCACTTTAATCCTGAGCGATGAGATCTCGACGCGTTAGATCCTGGGTGTTGCATACTGATGGAATTATACATACATATACATTCGTGCACCAATAATTCGTAAACTGAATTCTATCTAGATATACATATCTATATATATAAAAATTGAGAACAAGTTTCACGAATGATTATAACTCCAGAACGCATGAGCCGGTTTTGCATTCGTTGGAAAGGTCTCGGGCTCCGTTAGGACAAGAGCAAAGAAAATTCTGGAAAAAGTCAAAAGAAAAGGGGGAACCGTTTTATACATGCAGCGCCATTTCTAAAACATAGGATGTCATGCTTCTCTGCTCATTTCGTTTTAATTAATTCATGAGACAAACTTTATTTGGTTCATAAATAAATTGTAACAGCAGGCATTTGTTTTTGAGGTGGTAAGTTGAACTGTGTTAATTATGTGTATCGTGCATTTGAGGTTAAACTCACCACTTCCACCTTCTTCGACTTCCTCATCCTCCTTCTTCTTCATCAATTAGAAGATACACGAGCCGAACGCAATAAAGCAAGAAGACTAAAGCATCATAATATTATCGACATGCTTTCCATCGAATCCACTTGATTTGTGGAATAAATATAAAGGTTTAATGGCCGAAGACTTTTTAAATCGAATGCGTCAGCATACCAGAAATCACGATTTGCTGATCTCATTGGAAATGTATAACGAGGCATTGATATCGATTGAAGATATGTGCCATGCGAAGGCAAATAAAGCATTAGGTCAATTAGGTATGCCTTCACCGAATCGTCCAATGCATGATTTGTTTGATCGAGAATTGCAACGTGAACAACAGTACAATATCAATGAATTGCAAACATTTGTGAATTGGAATTTACCCAAATTGAACGACCAACAAAAACATGTTTACGATAATATTATGCAAGCAGTACTAAATGATGTTGGTGGATTGTATTTTTTGGATGCGCCTGGAGGTACGGGTAACACATTTGTGGTATCATTGATTTTGACAGCCATTCGGTCACAACAAAAAATTGCATTGGCACTTGCTTCGTCAGGAATTGCTGCTACTTTATTGGATGGTGGTCGAACAGCACACTCAGCATTAAAATTTCCGTTAAATGTGCAGGTTTGTTTGTATTCATTGATTGATCTATTTAAAATACATTAGTGCTAATTACTATATATTTTTTTGAACGTACAGGTGATTGACAATCCCACATGCAACATATCAAGAAATTCTGCAATGGCAAAAGTTTTGCACCAAGCAGCAATTATTTTATTGGATGAATGTACAATGACCCATAAAAAATCTCTGGAAGCATTAAACAGAACAATGCAAGATCTACGTCGTAATCAACAAATTTTTGGTGGTGTACTAATATTTTTGTCAGTAGATTTCCGACAAACATTGCCTGTCATTCCACGTGCAACGTTAGCGGATCAGGTCAATGCGCGCTTGAAGTATTATTTCCTGTGGCGAAATGTCCAAAAATTGACATTATATATTATATATTATATTCTTTTATATTCTATGATGTTCTATGATATTCTATTATATTTTATTGTATTCTATTATATTCTATTATTGTAAAGAGGCTGCAAAATAAGCAAACGTCTACATTTATTGAGTTGATATTTCAAACTGAATTTTATTTCTTTAAGTCCGAGATTAGGTAGCTAATACGAAATTTACATGTTCTAATCTTATCTCTAACTACACCAACGCAGTGGCTATTTGTTCCCCAAACATGGGAACGGATTGTAAGTGCGGGAATTTTCCACTGCACGGCATTCCTTATCTACAAGAAAATGCTATACGACCACTTGCATCGTTGTTTAAGAGATGAACTCACGCAGGAGTTCGTGGTATTTTTCCAGAATTATATCTCTAACGCTCAAGCGTTGTTTATTTTTAGATATAGGCAGACCCATTTTTGACAATGCATGTGCTGCAGCGGTCCATTCGTTTTACGTACAATATATATACGTATAATATTATATGTATATCCGTGTTCATATGTGAACAATTATATTCTATTCGACTATATTCTATTATATTCCTTGG
Organism: Drosophila teissieri; assembly: GCF_016746235.2. Lineage (NCBI taxonomy): Eukaryota > Metazoa > Arthropoda > Insecta > Diptera > Drosophilidae > Drosophila > Drosophila teissieri. Next base: position 23,871,495 of record NC_053029.1, on the reverse strand, counting down.
TACGCCAGTTCCAGTAAGGTACCTTGTACTTACTAATATGTGGAAAACGGCGCCATGTTAGTCGGGTGGAACCATGTTAGAGAAACAAACAACTCCTGTTAATTGCTATACCCGTTACTCGAACAGCAAAGTAGCGTTTCCGACCATATAAAGTGTATATATTCTTGATCAGGATCAAGTTGGTTTTCAAATGTTGCCACGCTGACTCCAATTGCTAGTCACTCCTGATTTTAAAAGGCTGTTCACTTGCAAATGCGACGCATCAACTACTGGAGTGGACGGAGTCTTGTCCAAAAGCGATGAATCAAGCGGTGAACACCGGATCACATATATTATAGCATTACTGAATTGGAATGCTATGCTGCTATTCTCCACATTTCATGCTAGTCTAAAATACCTTATGAGCCAGCAGGATATTTCCGAAAGGTTTGCACGGTGTAGTCTCAAATTTCAGGCATTTGACTTTACCATAGAACACCGCAGAGGATCTCTGAAGGCTATCCATATGGATAACGAACATAAAGGTGAAGCCAAACAACTGGATCACATCAAAGTGAGCTCCGCTTTCTTTCTAGCTTGGAAGCACACCACGCCATGACGGCAGGACACGGGGGTCTACACAAGTCCCTAGCAATACTACGGAAGTTTGATTACTGGCCTGGAATCGTTTTAGATGTGCGAAGAGTAGTGAAGGACTGTGAAGCACGGACGATCAGCAACCATAGGAGTCCACCTATGAGAGAACAGCGAGTCACAGAAAATGCCTGCGAAAGGTACAGGGTACCAGAATTCATACACTCTGATAATGGAAAACTATTTTTTTCTCAAACACCTGCCGATAATAAACCACTACGGCTTTCGACACATAAGAACGGAGCTCTATTCCTTACAGTCCAACGCTTCTTCTTCCAGAATCGATTGCGAATCGGAGAAAGAAAGGTTTGCGAAAGATGGTTTGGAGAAAGAGAGGTTGGAGAAATGAAAGCGGAGACAGACCGTAGAGACAGACCAGGACGGCAGGAGCTCAGAGCGTTACTGCATGCCAATTCCGATGATGCAATGGAGCAAAGCTGGACTTTGCACTTGACGAACGGTAAAGCCGTGGACATTGTCCTGGTCCAAGAAGTAAAGAAATAACCGTTAACTATATAAGCAGGCCTTAACGCTAAAAGCAGGACAGTCAATGAAAACCAGAACAAAGCAAAGGAGATACGAACGTAAAAGTCAGCATGGAGGTAGGTTGAATGTCAGTCGAGACATTCGGGACATATCTGATGGCAGGTAGCTGGGGTCATGTAAAGCAAAGCACGATAACACTTTAACAACAATAATGTAGACCAGACCCTGGTGTTGACACTGCAAGTCCGATAGTGCTTAAACAGGCGAACCCAATCCTAGCAATCGCTTGACCTTGAGCTAATGATAATTGCCTTTAAGTTGATATTGCTGCCTCTTACCAAAACTTATTTATTGTCGGTAAACTAATGTTAACCAAATTTCAAATCATACTTGTGAGGAGTTAAAACTCGGCACAAATGCAAATGCTTGGTTTTTAGCCTGCAACTCGACGACACGTCCTAGAAACCATTGTGACGGCGGAAATCGGTTATCCTTGATGATGACAAGGTCGTTGAGCTGAATACCTTCAGCCTCCTGGCACCACTTGGGTCTCTGCTGCAGATGAGCTAGCCAGTCTCGACTCCAGGCCTTCAAGGTTTGATGAATGAGAAACTGCTCCACGATAGACTTGGATTGTGGTCGATATTCCGGAGGCGCCAGAATAAAGTCCCCAATCAAAAAATAAGCCGGCGTGAGCACCTCTAAGTCGTCTGCATCAGCAGTGAGAGGGCAAAGCGGCCGAGATTTGAGGCAGGCTTCTATGCTTATAAGCACCTTCTCATAGGTCAGACGCCGATCTGCAATGACCCTCTAAGGGTGATGTTTTACCGACTTCACATTAGCCTTCCAAAGCACGCCAAAATTGGGCGACTGAGGGGTTTGAAGTGCCATGTGGTCCGCTGTGAAGCAAGCTTGGGAGCTATGAGGTTCTCGTAGTCATCCTTGAGCCTGCCGTAGAACGCCTTCATTAAATTGTCCGCGCCCACAAAGTTGGTTCCGTTGTCACTGTAGAGATGCTAAACCATTCCTCGTCGACCGGTTAATCTGTTCAGAGCCACAAGAAAAGGCTCCGTCGTGAGGCCTGTCACCGCTTCTAAGAAACCCGCCATTGTTGAAATACAAATAAAAACGGCGATGTATACGTTATAAAATCTTGTCTCTCGCAAGAGTGCTGCCTTCAGTTCTACAGCGGAACGGTGTACTAGGATCACTTGATGAAGCGGAAAAGCTTACTTCTGGGAGGCAGTCTTTTAGCGTTTTTTACCGCGGTCAGCTCGGACGAGAAAGACTCTCTTTGGACGATGCGCACGATAGCGAACACAGCATAGTCCAGCTCCTGAATGCTTAGAGGACCAGTGCACCTTTCTCCTTCTTTTCTGATAGCATGGGTTTTGAACCAAAATATATATGCTATGACTCGTACCCCCTGGCTAAAACTCGAAAAAACTGGTGAACGCGAACGTTGTCCGCCTTTGCCTCTAGCGCGGCATCATTCATGTCGACTTGTCCGATCTCCGTCGAAGGCCAGTCACCTTGACTGTGTAAGCCACTCCGGGCCTCGCCACCGCAAGTCAAAGTCCTTCAGCTCACTTGGAGGCAGCCCTCTTGTCGAACAGTACGCTGGATTCTCTCTAGTTCCGACATGTCTCCATTGAGATGGTGAGGAGTGATCCAGGATGAAAGCGACCCTGTTAGCGACTAAAGTCTTCCATCTATTGACGTCCCCGTGCAGCCAATGCAGCAGAATTGTAGCATCCGTCCAATAAAAGGTCTGGATGGGAAGGTCCTTCAGCCACTTAGCCGTGGTCAGCCATTTGAGCAATTTGACCGCCAGTACTGCAGCACTCAGCTCTGTTCGAGGTATGGTTAAGCGTTTAGTAGGAGTAACCTTTGATTTTGCAATCAACAGCGCGTTCCGCCCTCATGTTCGAGCCTTAGATAGGTCGTAGCTGTGTAGGATGTGGAAGACCCGTCACAGAACGCGTGAAGTTGAGCTAAAACTATGGATCCAGAAGCATAATGAATCCACCGCTGTATGCTTATACCGTCGATCTTAAGCAATCTGTCCCGAAATGCTTGCCACCTTACCGCAAGAGCATTAGGAACCTCGTCGTCCCAACCCAGGGCCGTCAGAGTGCCGTCGGCATGCGTTTTCTTGGACATGGTTACCTCCTTCAAAATCTCAAAAGAGACCTGAAACGCAAAGCAGTTCTTATTTGGGAGCCAATACATTCCTAGCGACTTGATAGAATCCGTAGTGTCTCAGTTTAAAGGTGTTCGACTGCACTGATGGTCTAACGGAATCGAGCGGACAATACTCGCTTCGTTGCTGGACCATTTACGCAACTCCATGCGAGCAGTTTTTCTAGCACTCTCTACCTGTGTTCGTTTATCTTGCGTCTCTTGTATCTTATGCCCTCCGGACAGAATGTCGTCCACATATATCTCGCTGATCAAAACTTCTTCCGCCTTAGGAAATGAGCGCCGCTCATCCTTCGCTATCAGCCCTGATGGCCGTGAAGGGTGCAGAAGCCGTTCCGAATGTTAGCGTTGTTTGTCAACGCATAAACATTGATGGATCCATCCGCCGCCCGCCATAAAATCCGCTGATATTGGGCGTTTTCCGAGTGCACATCGATACAGCGATACATTTTCTGTATATTCGCCGTGAAAACGAAACGATATTTCCGCCAATTGAGTATGACTGCCGACATGTCGTTCAGCGTGATGCGGGAGCACACAGGATGCTACGTGCCTATTCGTGGAAGTATTCCTTACAGAACTGCTTTCACTGCCCACCGCTGGCGCTATTTTCTCGAGCGCAAGGTATTCCTCGATCTTCTCCACATATTTGCTCCACCGTTCTGGGCTGCTAGACAGACGTCTTTCCAAATGCAGGAACCGATTAAGTGTCATTTGATGAGATCTTGCCAGAACCATGGCTGGATCTCGATAGGTTTTAAAGGGCAACCGCACTGCGTCGTGGCCATCCGATCGACGCACAAAAGTCTTCTGGAAAAAGGACTCGCACAACAGGTCCTCGTCTGTTGCTGTGGGGCGGTCTGGAACCGACTCGACCTCACAGAAACGCTTCAGTAATGCCTCGGTGTCCAAAAGCACTCGGTGACAGCGTAACTTAGTTGATTCTCTCACTCCTTCAGCACGTCCAGAGAGGATCCATCCGAAGTGCGTATTCTGAGCTATGGGCTCGCCTGCAAACCGATCCTGGTGTCGGGCAACATGTTTTTATACCAGTTACTCGTAGAGTGAAAGGGTATACTAGATTCGTTGAAAAGTATGTAACAGGCAGAAGTATATATATTCTTGATCAGGATCAATAGCCGAGTCGATATGACCATGTCCGTCTGTCTGTCCGTCCGTATGAACGCTGAGATCTCAGGAACTACAAAAGCTGGAAGGTTGAGATTAAGCATACAGACTCCAGAGACATAGGCGCGGAAGTCTACAGACAGCGGAAGTTTGTTGATTCATGTTGCCACGCCCTCTCTAACGCCCACAAACCGCACAAAACTGCCACGCCCACACTTTTGAACAATGTTTTGATATTTTTTCATTTTTGTATTAGTCTTGAAAATTTCTATCGCTTTGCCAAAAAACTTTTTACCATGCCCACTCTAACACCCATAAACCACCCAAAGCTGTCACGCCCACACTTTTGAAAAATGTTTTGATATTTTTTCATTTTTGTATTACTCTTGTAAATTAGTATCGTTTTTTACATATTTTTACATGGTATTCTGTTTCTAAGCCTTAAAAAAAAAAAGATACTTAACCGGTCTAGAGGCTGCATGTTGCTTTTGGCAACGCTTTGTTTTATTTATACACATTTTTTATGCCATCGGACTCTCAGATGCTTATCTGATCCATTTTTGCGGTATTACAATAGAGTTTACGAGAGAACCTTCTGGAATGTGTTTTAAGACGGTAATCACCATTTCGCCGAAACGGAAAACGATCCAAGGCTCGCAGAAATCTGGGCAGAGTTTTATGTTGACAGAGCATTAAGTTGACGCACCCCCAAGGCGAAGACCCTATTGCAAATCTGAGAACTGAAAAAATGCAGCAGGAAATCGAGCAGAGGGGAAAAGCCATGCCTAGAGAGATCCAGTCCCAACTAACCGCTTTACGCGGAATCGCATATCGCAAAACAGGTCAGGGAATAGTCTTTCTGCTTGGCCACATGCAAAAGATCTTTCCATGAAAGATTTTTATTAAGCATAGACATCTGTAGTGTGAGATTAGTGTATATAAACAAGCATAACTTTCATATAAAAGTGCCAAAGATAATTTGACTATCTATAAAACATTGGACTTAAGTAGTTTCAATTTACGTGCTAATCTTTTATTTATTTTTTTTTGTATAAAACTGAAATTCCCAATTATCAGAAAGTAAAATCCCCAACTTTTGCGACAGAGAACTCGTGTAAATGTTTTAGAATACATTAATGACTTTATGACCAGTTTTTTTTAGTCTTTTAAATCGGATGTCCATTATTTAGGTAATGGAAAAAATTTACTTTTGAGAAATATAAATAGAATTTAATGAAAATATATCTGCATATATATAAATTATAATAAGGGTTGGCCGGCGGTTAACGCGCGCGACTTTTACTAATCAGGTGTCAGGCGGAGCCGTGACAATGTAAGATTAGGAGTTACTTTTTATGCTTTATTACACCGAGCCAAGCGGAGCTGTAGCGTCGGAGACAAAATCAGAACTGAATATAAAATACAAGAATTCAAACTTAGGAGCTAGCATGAAAACGAAACACATTGTTGCGATCTCATATTCGTAGCGGCCACGCAAATCTGCAGTGTCTGCCGGCTACGTATCGACATCCGGCATAATGCTTACGTTGCAGTATGCCGATGTTGTCGTATTTCATGCGCCCGTGGGAACGACGTTTGCTTTAGTTAACTACCCCCCCCTCAAGACGGAGGCCGCCCTCGGCCGACCTTAACTCAGCAATCGCCACGTTCAGTTGTCTTGCGGACCTCTTGGCCTTCCAGGCGCGCCAGCCCACAATGGCAACACATAACAGGAGGAAACATGATGCTGCTACGGTCAGTGCCACTCGCTGGGGTCGTTCGGCGTTGAATTCTTCTCTGAACCTCCGGATTGTCTCCAAGTTACCTTCATTTAGGCGATGAAGGTACGGGAGACTGAGCACGCTTTGGTGAGAGGTGATGTTCAGCAGAGGGAATTTCGCTACCCCCGGTACTCTGTTCTGGATCCCGTTCTGGTTGACGTACAGGGTTCCGTTAATGACGGCACGTCGGGCGAAGGTAACAAGATGCGTACCATGCACCCAGATTTCAGAGCCGTTGTCCACTTGTACCTTGGCGGCCCTGTCGTTGATGATGACGATCCCCTCATCTACATAGGTGATGGGGTCCAGGCTGCTGGGTTGTATTTCGCAGTGCGCCTCGCCGCCTGCATGGAGTTCTTTCGCACAAGAGCTGCCTGATGATAGCTGGCAGAAGGTGGCGCTGGTTGATGCGGTGCAAGCTTTGACGGTGTGGATCTCGTTGTCGCATTCTGCGATAACGCCATCATCTAAACGTAGCATGGCTCCTTCGTGACTGACGGGGAAAATAGTAATTTTCTTACAGGCGAACTTAATTACCGGAAATTTAATGATAAAGTGTAATGCGTTATTGGACTGCAGAACCTTTACGGACGATACGGACATGAGGTCCCCTATGGGGGTGTTAGTGGGCTCCTCTAGCTAAACTGAACTCAAATCTGCGTGATCAAGAATATTTGGGCTAACAATGTTCATTTTTGCAAGTGTCACGGCCAACATTAAATTTTGAAGCTCCATCATGAGCATTCTATTTCTCGCGAGCAACGTTTCATACAAATGACCGGAGTCAATTTGCGACACTTTTGCTGCTTTGAGGATTAAGTTGACGGTGGCAGTTAATTTATTAATTTGACTCTGGATTTTTGTATTGATTTCTATCTGCCTATTGTTCGCGTCTATCAATCGCGCCTCTACGACCCTACTGTTTTGCAAATCGCTGGCATCAGGTGTACCGGCTACAACCTTTAGTATGGAGCCCAGGAAGTCCAAGCTTCTGGCCACTCGATGGTGCGTGCCCAGCGCATCCAGCAAGTCCCGGAGGCGTGCTGAATCTACATTCAGCAAATTTCTCATGTGTGACTGCGGGAAGTGGCTAAGCAGACCGACCGTCTCCTCTACTACACGTGCGTACTCCGAAAGATTTGCGGAGTGCCTCACGTAGGCGAAATTCTCCCACACCAAGATCTGGCCATCGATTATGGGAATGTATTTGGCGCGCGAATAATCGGTGATGTGAGCCGATGCCAATGATAGAGACACGAGAAGGATAAGATTGGTCCTGTGGGTGAAAGTTTAAATGGTTGATTTTTTATTTTGTAGACAAGGGGAACCCAACACTAATAATAATAAAAATGCTTAAGAATATAATGTGCGCGGATGGCGCTACGCTTAGATCTATTAAAAATTACGCCAAGTGGCTAGAAAAAATTTAAAATTAAGCGAAACACTGACCTCGCTGCTGAGCGCGTCATTTTAAATTGTCCTTGTGGACCACCCTCCCCTCAATAAGGACCGTGGTCCCCATGTCCGCTTCTACAGCTCTTTCTTCGCACAACGGCGTGAGCTTGTTGCCGAGTCTTCGGTTGGATTTTACCAACACTTTCTCGCCAACATCGAATGTCCTATTCTGCCGCGAGGCGTTTTCTCTGGCCCTCAGCGCGGTCTGAGCCTTCTGGATCCTATTGCGGATCTCTAGCTGCGGCTCATCGGGGTGTGTTAGGACGATGTCAGCCGGTCTCCTGTCGATGACCGAATGAATCGACTTATTGTACTGGGTAGTGGCCAACATTATTATTTCGACCGTATCACTCAAGCCCTTGTCTATCTTTATGCATCTGGCTTGCTCCAGCAACGTGCTATGGAAACGCTCCACCTGCCCGTTGGAGGTGCTGTGCAGTGGTGGTGCGTTTGTAACGCTTACCCCAAAGTTGTTACACAGCATGGACACGATCGTGTGTGACTACAGCGACGGTTCGTTGTCGCAATAAATGGTCTTTGCCCTTGGGAAAAAGTTCATGAGCTGAAGCAGCGCCGGCTTCAGGTCTTCAATAGTTCTCGAGGCGATTGGTTGTACGACGGCAAATTTAGAAAACTTGTCGACGCAAGTGAGGAAAAACTTTTTGTCGGTAGAGAAAATGTCGATGTGCAACATTTCCCCTGTGTGTGATATTGGTATTGGCGTTTCACCGAGTTCTTGTTTTCTCGGGTGCCTGTCATACTTTGCCCTTGCACAAGTCCTGCAATTCTGCACGATCTCGTTGGCCAGCTTGGCCATTTTGGGGAAATAGTATTCCGACAATACCTGCTTTACATTTTCTTGCGCTGCTCTGTGCGCCCTATTATGTTCAGCAGTTAAGATTTCCCTTCTTTCTTCGATTCTGAGTACGTCCACGACACGGTTCCTGCAATGCCAGAACTTTGTGGCTGGGAACCTCCGGACTATCTCATCTTGTATCATTGCGAGCGTGTGCAAATCGCAATGGAAGGCGTTTACGGCCCTTGGGACGATTATGTCTGCCAGTTCGTCTAGTAAAGACCCCCTGCAGACGAAGTTAACCGTGTGGCGCCTTTTATTCCCGAATAAAATAAAGGTATTTTTAGACGGGAAACGTGCTTCTTCCAGTATTATCTGGTTCTGGAAGCAGTTCAATGGCTTGTCTGTTGACTCGATTGTGTGGGTGAGAGACACCTCACTGTGAATCGTTGCTGCGCAAGATTCGGGCTCTTCTTGTTCCAGCACATTAAGCTGTTGTCTGGACAAGGCGTCCGCTACCAGGTTCTCTTTACCGGGCTTGTAAAATAGACGAGCATTGAACTCGTCTATGCGGGCCTTCCACCTCTTAATATTTGCGTTCGGGTTTGATTCCGACACAGAAAATGTTAACGGCTGATGGTCAGTGAAGATATTTATATCTTTCACTCCATACAAGTAATGCCGCAGTTTAGCCAGGGCCCAAACGATGGCCAATAACTCACGCTCGTTAGTCGCGTAGTTGGCCTCACTGTCTTTAAGAGTTCTTGAAATCATTGTTATAGGGCGGCCCTCTTGAGACAACACCGCACCTATACCATGGGCTGAAGCATCTGTCGTTAGATCAAATGGCTTCTTATAGTCCGGGTAGCTGAGCATGACATCTTCTGATGCCAATATATTGCGCAGCTTTTGGAACGCCTCTCGCTGGGACTCAGAGAAATGCACCTGAATGTTCCTCGATCTATGCCTACTAACTGTTCCATTTTCGCCCTTTAATATGTTTGAAATGGGCCTTGCTATAGCAGCGAAGTCTCTGATGAAGCACCTATAGTAGCTCGCGAGGCCCAGAAACGATCTGACTTCGAATACCGTCTTAGGCTCTGGAAATTCTTTTATGGCCTTTACCTTTTCTGGGTCCGTTGTTGTACCGTTACTGGTGACAATGAACCCGAGAAAGCTCACGCTTTTCTTAAAAAAACGCGATTTCTCGATCGATACTCTCATGTTAGCTTCTTCTAAGCTCTTTAACACCCACCCTACATGTTTGATGTGAGCCTCCTCGTCTTGCGAGAAGATGATCACATCGTCAACATAAACATAGCAAAATTTGCCTATTTGCTCCCGTAGGATGCCATCGATCGTTCTTTGGAAGATGCCGGCGGCGTTCCTGAGGCCGAATGGCAATCTCTTAAACTCATACTTTCCTCCGTTTACCGAGAAAGAAGTTTTTTCACGATCGCGCTCCGCTAGTACGACTTGATGGTATCCTGATTTAAGATCCAGTGTCGAAAAATAGCGTGCTTTGCCCAAATTGCCTAATATCATTGATATATTTGGCATGGGGTATTTATCGGGAATGGTGTGCTCGTTAAGCTTGCGAAAGTCTATCACCAAGCGCTTCTTGCGGTTTCCCGCATCATCGGTGCCCTTTTTATCAACTACCCATATGGGGTTGTTGTAGGGGGATGCCGATTTCTGAATTATATCGTTTCTTAGAAGATCTTGGATCTCCTTATTAACGAAGTCAGCTACGCCCATGGATATGGGTACAGCTTGGCATAGATGGGCTCTTCGCTCACCGTTCTGATGGTGGCAACCACCGAAGTATTATATGGCAGAGCCTCGTTTGGGTCTGCAAAGGCCTTTTTTCTGGCCTTTAATAATTTCCGAAAAGTCTCCCGCACTGAAGCGGGTGCATCTGAGCAATCCACATCGGTGAAATTGACATCAGTGCATTTGTGGAAGGAGATTTTCTCAACTTCCGTACCCCATTTGAGCTGACCGGAGGCCAAACAGAGTGACGCCCCAGCCTGAGCTAACAAATCGAGACCGATTATCCCATCGAAGGTTGACAAGTCTGGTAAAATGAAAAATGTTGCTTTCACGTTGAACAACGCAACAAAGCATTTTTGTGTGACGGTGGTTGAGCCATGGATGGAATGCAAGGTGAATTGCGAGTTAACCGGACGGACGCCACGCAACCCCTTGTGTGGTCTGATGTAATTCTTGGACGTGCCGGTATCAATAAGGAAGCTCATATCCTGCCCTGCTACTCTTCGTCTAATGACGGGTAGCAGGGATTTTCCCCTAAAAAATTGAGGGCGTCAGAATCACTTTCGGCATCGTCCTCGATCTGCGCCATAGCGCCGTTGGCGGCTTCGGCGTACGAGGTCTGCCCCTGCCCAGCATCTTGGGTTACATGATTCACCCTTTGTTGCTTGCCCTTTCCGTTAGAGCGATCGGACATGGCCGACCGCCTGCTGACGCCAGCGCCAAATTTTGACAGCGAAGGGTCTACCTCCATTGGTTCTGGAGCACTGGCGCGAGTTTGCTGCTCGGCATTTCGCTGGCCGTATTGGCCTTGCTGCTTGTTCTGCCTACTAAAATGTGGGTTCTTTGACCCGCTTGCCTGTGTTTCTTGTTGGGGTGGCTTGACCCGCTGTTGGGTACTTGCCTTGTGTTCTTTTTCCTCAATGCTTCTCGCGAAGTTGGCAGCGAACGCATATCTTTCATGGTTCGATTCCACCTCTTGCGCGAGCGCCAGAGCTGACGGCAAGTCCCTTGGCTTTGCTGAGAACAGCACATCTGTGAGACTACGCTTGAGTCCCGAAACAAACACACGTAGTGCATCTTCGCGGAACTTTTCGCAGAGGCCCTTTGCTAGGACCGGCTCATATGACATGTTGACTTTATTAGTCAACAATGTAAGCTTTTTGCCGACCTCATCATAGTATTGCAGCAGACACATGTTGCCTTGTCTCAGCGTGGCCAGCTCTTGCTCAATTACGTGATCTGGACGTTTGTCGCTGTACGTGAAGTCGAGGCGACTTATAATCGCTTCGAAGTTAAGAACTGTGCCGAAAGAGGCTAGAACAGCGGCCCCCCTGATTTTGTTTCTTATAATTATGACCGCCTGATAATGGCGTGAACTGCCGTCGTACGGCCTAAAAATACGATAGGCTGCGAGAGCCGCCTGTCTCCATGAAACATACGATTCATGTGCGCCTGCAAACTCGGGCAAGCATTTGACGGCATCTAATGGCTCGTCGCAGCGGATATCATTTCTTATCTCTATGGGTGCATAAGCTTGCACCTCTGGTGGCGTAATATGCGCTACGGCCAGCTGCTGGGACATTGCGTTGACTTTGTCAAGCAAGACCTTATTTGCAGCGGCTTGCTCAGCTAAGGCAGCGGTGACGGCTGCCTGCATTACGAATTTCAACTGGTCTGGGTCCATGACGCTGTCTGTAGGACGAGGTGAGGGTGGGGGTGAGGGTGTGCGTCTTGGCACTGAACAGCGAATGCGATGGTCGTCGCAATCAGAGTCAGAATCACTACACTTTCGGCGAGTGTTTCTATAGAAAAGGAAGGGTGAAGTCATATGCTTCTAATGTAAACAACGAAAACTCGAACACAACGCTTGAGGACGGAGGCAACAAAGTTGCGAAATCCCACGGATCGTATTACGTTGAACGACCAAACAAAACGAACAAGATGAAGGCAGACGGAAAAAAAAATTTGTGCGCGCATGCATTTCATGCGCCGCTTTAAGTAATTATTCAACAAATGTTTATATATTTTTGCTGCCAATAGTTTTCCGTCAACTTAATCCTTTACTAGTTTCACGTATGTTAAAACTATTTATTATTTAATTTCATTTAAGGAAAGACACTTGCAAAAATGTGTTTATATGCTTATTTTTTGTTTCGCAGGTTTAAGTGCAGTTTTAAAAAAAAGGTGCCCACTTACATTTTTTTTTGGTGTTGTGTTGTGTTCTAAACTGAAGTTGGTTTCTGTTTTTGTACACTGCTTGTCTCTGCCTCCCGCGCTGCCGTCTCCGCTGTCCAGATAGCTTGCGCGCTAATCTGGCGATAAGTCGCTGCCCGAAGAGCACCCGCGGCTTCGGTGTGACGTTAAATTAAGTTTGCGCTATAGCGCACCTCAGCCAACTGCACTCAAGAGGCGAGGTTAATGGCGTTGTAGCTGTGCTGCCTGTGTTGACGTAGGTCAGCAGCAGCCACTTGTTAAATAGTTCTGTTGTAAACAACAGTGGTCACAAGCACTTGTTTTGTTGCTACAGCCTGATATGTGGCTTAATGTGGCTGAGTCTGATTAACTTGTAGTTAGGTTTTAGATTTTTAGAATTTATTTTAGTTTGTTTTGCACTTTTTTTGTGTTCGTGGGTAATGACTAACGCACAGTCAAATACCACTGGTTGGGCGCCAATTATAATAAGGGTTGGCCGGCGGTTAACGCGCGCGACTTTTACTAATCAGGTGTCAGGCGGAGCCGTGACAATGAAAGATTAGGAGTTACTTTTTATGCTTTATTACACCGAGCCAAGCGGAGCTGTAGCGTCGGAGACAAAATCAGAACTGAATATAAAATACAAGAATTCAAACTTAGGAGCTAGCATGAAAACGAAACACATTGTTGCGATCTCATATTCGTAGCGGCCACGCAAATCTGCAGTGTCTGCCGGCTACGTATCGACATCCGGCATAATGCTTACGTTGCAGTATGCCGATCTTGTCGTATTTCATGCGCCCGTGGGAACGACGTTTGCTTTAGTTAACTTATATGTGGGATAGGTTTTTGGCTGCTTACTCAAATACCACTAATATGAAATGGCCGATCCCTAACGTCCCAACGAACGAGGAAAGCAACGACTACAGATGAAGAAGGTGGCTAATTAGCGTGGTGGCGAATTCGCAAAGACAACGCTCAACAAGGAGCAAGAGAGAGAAAGCGAAGAATTGAAAACTCTATTTTATGTATTTATAATCTGACTTATGAAAATGGCGGCATACAGATGCGAATATTGATGGATTCGGAGCAGTTTTACTACAGATGAACGTCGACGATGGTCTACTGCATTATGTGTATTCTATGACAAAAAATACCGTAAATACAGCAGCTATGAGCTAGAAATATTGGCAATTATCGAAGTTTTGTCAAAGTTTAGGGAGTATTTGTTAGGCATTCATTTAAACTGTAAACTGACATCAACGCTTTTACATAAAATGTATTAGAAACATAGAAGATAGCATATGTACTGATTAGAGCAATCAAACAAGTTTTAAGCGATGAAAAAAGGCAACAATTAGATTTGATGACTCCTTTCTTAAAACAGGTATACTGTACAAACTTGTAGTGCCAAACAAAATGCAAAAGCGAAATATAAGCAGTGCCCATGACAAAGGTAATTTTGCTAGTAAGAAGTCAAAACAGTAAATTTGCCGAGTAGATTGAAGACAAGATTAAAAATTAATCGCGTGCTGTATACGTGCTGTATTACCAAGGCAAGAAAAAAGGATTACTGCACCCGCTCCAGAAAAAGACGTCCCACTGCTTACATACCGTATTGACTTTTTGAGTCCGCTTGAGTCAACGCATAAGGACTACAAACTCGTTTTGGCTGTAATCGATAATAAACTCAATTTTCTATCCAACGAAGTAAACAACAGAAAACGAGGTGACTGTGAAGCCCAGCAGCCAAAGTAAATGTCATTATTTCGGATAAAGGCCCGGCATTTACATCGCAAGACATTGTAAAATATTGAGACGACGAGGGTATAAAGCTAGTGAAGACGATTACTGGCTTGTTAAGGGTAAACGGACAGGTTGAGCGACTAAATTCTATTACATTTCAGTACAGCAGGATATTTCTAGGAGGTTAGCACGGTTCAGTCTCAAATTACAGTCATACGACTTTACCGTAGAACACCGCAGAGGATCACTGAATGTGCTCCCAGATGCGCTATCCAGAATCCATATGGATAACGTACATAAAGGCGACCACGAACAGCTGGATCACATCGAGTTGAACTCCACTTTCTTGTAATCCCTGGAGTACGTCAAATGGAGCCACCGTCAAATCGAAGGCAAAACGTTTAAGCTTTCAGTACATTTCGAGCTACGAGCAGATCTAGCGTGGGAGTACACCATGCCATGACCGCAAAACTTTGAAGCTTTTAGTACATTTCGAGCCACGAGCAGATCTAGCGTGGGAGTACACGATGCCATGACCGCAGGACATGGGGGGCTTGGACTAATCCCTAGCAAGACTACAGAAGTTTTATTACTGGCCTGGAATGATTACACCGTATGAGACATGCAGTGGCAACTGAAATAGTACCACAGAGTACCACAAATTTTACACTCTGATAATGGAAAACAATTTGTTTCTCAACCATCTGCTGAGGTAATAAACCACTACGGCTTTCGACACATAAGTACTACAGTCCAACGCTACTTCTTCGAGAATCGATTGCAACGAATCACCGAAATTTGGATTCTCAACTGAATCGTATTAAATGTACCCTTCAAAGTTACCTACATGACTCGATTGGCGTGGAGCCATACTATGTGATGTTTGGAATGAGAACGATTACCCACGGGACTGCATACCCATTTCTAATAAGACTAGGAGGCATGCAATCAGCAGAGTTATAATTTCCGCCAAAATTTAGAGAGTTTGGAGTCGAACACAATCCTAGCAAGGACCGTTGTACGTGCCGGGATTGTTGTAAAGACCCGGTCGACTGTTGCGAAGATTGCGTTGCGTATACCGGGTGGCTGCCCGGAGCGTTCATGAGAACCGAACAGAAGTGGGTTTTACCCGTCGGTTGCCTGGAAGCAGCCGTTGGCGGAAACGAGGCAAACATCACCCAAGCAGGGAAGGATCGGGCAGCGTACAAGTTATTCCAAGTGTACTACGAAAGATAAAAAAAAACCATTGAAACTGAAACTGCAAAGTGTTGTAAGTGATAACCGGATGATGACGTTTATATACATTTTTTTGGATGAATATACAATATCTTCTGAGCTTGCA
This sequence comes from Drosophila teissieri, assembly GCF_016746235.2. Taxonomy (NCBI): domain Eukaryota; kingdom Metazoa; phylum Arthropoda; class Insecta; order Diptera; family Drosophilidae; genus Drosophila; species Drosophila teissieri. Next base: position 23,855,960 of record NC_053029.1, on the reverse strand, counting down.
GTACTTAATGCTTTACATCTGGCGCCCAAAACGTGATTGAGTATGGGTAAAAGTTGGATCGCATATGTTGCACAGCGGATGCCCATATCGCTGTCGGGAAGATCTGAAGATATGCGAAACGCATTCCCAGAATATTACGCCGAAACCGAATCGATCTAAGGCTCGCAGAAATCTGGGACGAGCATCATAGCTCGACAGACCCGGTATGATCATAAACTTGACGAGCCCCAAGGGCGAAGACCCATTAGCACATCTGAGAATGAAAGAAATGCTGGAGGGTCAACGAAGGGAATCGAGCAGAGCAAGAAAGCCAAGTCCAGAGAGACCCAAGTCAGGCCAACCGGAATAAGCGAAAACACCCTTGAGCAATGCCGGAATTATTGCATGGGAGGGCCCTGAATGGTTAATTTTCAACAACAGAAACTGGCTAAACTTAACACTATGTCAAAAGCAAGGTTCGTTAGCACAAAAAGACAGAAAGAAACAGAGGGCTTTTGCTCTATGGCTGGAACATCAAATGTAGCCCAGCACAAGATTACCAGAGATTTTACCCCAAGAATCCCAAAATTCAAGGGGAAATCAATGGGGAAGTAAACGAACTCCTGGAAATGGGATTCACTTGAGAAGCCCACACAGCCCATACATAGTCATGTTGAATAAGAAAACGGGCATATGAAGACTGTGAACTTCAGACAAATGTTTTTTTTTTTTTTTTCCTTCTTTCTCTTATTTATTGAATCTTTCCTTTTACTTAAGAGACTAACAATAAGTTTTCAAATCTTATTCTAAGCTAACTAATTATCATTTTATGAGATGATTTGTGCTATGTGGCCTAACAAATTTAACGCTGGGCTGGTTGATCGTTGCGGTGCAGTCGACTTTGGCTGCATACTCGAAGAAGTTTTCTTGCCAGGGGATTTGGATGTGAGCCTAGTTTTTCCTTGTATTTAACTTTTCTCTCTGTTATTGTCTCAATGACAAGTATTATTTTTAGGTCTTTGTGTATATTCTCGTTCCGAAGATACCATGGAGCTCCGGTTATGATTCTCAGAATCCTAGACTGTGCTCGCTGAATGATGTCGATGTTGCTTCTCGATGCATTGCCCCATAGCTCGGAGCCATAGGTCCATATGGGCTTAAGAACGGAGTTATACAAAAGGACTTTGTACTCCAGGCTTAGGGGAGACCGAACGTTTATAAGCCAGTGTAGATCCTTTGCTTTTAGTCTCAGGTGCGTCGTCTTGGCCTCTATGTGTTTCCGCCAGGTGAGCCGCTTGTCCAGATGAATACCTAAGTATGTTACGTCATCGGCTTGTGGGATGCGCGTGTGGTTCATAACCAAGGGCGGGCAGCTTTGTTTGTTAAGGGTAAACGTAACTTGTTTGCATTTTTGTTCGTTTACTCGTATGCGCCAATTTGCAAGCCAATTCTCTACACATGTTAAATAGCGTGCTAGTTGCATCGTAGCTTTTACTGGGCATCTGGATCGACTCAGTATTGCAGTGTCATCAGCGAATGTGGATATTGTTAGCTGGTAGTCTGTTGGGATGTCCGCCGTGTATAGGGTGTATAGAATTGGACCTAATACACTTCCTTGGGGCACTCCAGCTTCTATAGTACAATCACTTGAAGTGCTTGAACTACATCTAACCGCGAACACTCTTTTGTATAAGTAAGACTTTAGAAGCTTATGTAAGTTTTGGGGCAGCAGTTTGGTTATTTTAAACATAAGTCCATCCAACCATACTCTATCGAATGCTTGTGCAACGTCTAAGAATAAAGCTGTACAATATTCACGATGCTCGAAAGCAGTGCGAATTTCCGTTGTGATGCGGTTAACCTGCTCAACAGTTCCATGTTTTGCCCGAAAACCAAATTGGTGCGATGGGAGTGTGTCGTGTGTTTTAAGGTGGGGACTGATTCGTAGCAGCAGTACTTTTTCAAATAACTTGGAGAGACAAGTAAGTAGCTTATTGGCCTGTATGATGATGGCTGTGTTTTGTCTTTCCCAGGCTTAGGGACATAACTATAACTGATTTCTTCCACTTTTGAGAAAAGTATCCAATTTTGGTAATAGCGTTGAAGAGTAGGCAGATTTGTAGAACTGCACACATTGGAAGCTCGATGATCATTTTAGGTGTTATTAAATCGAAGCCAGGCGATTTTCCAGTCTTCAGTTGGTCTCTAATGACTTTCGTTATTTCGCTTGGCCGAAATTCTATGGGATCTTGTGGTGCTAATTCAGATGCAGTTAAGGGTGGGAGAGTAAATGAGTTAGTGGCTGGATTGGGTTGGAATACCTTTTTGAGATGATCAGCGAAGACTCTTGCTCTGTCCATGTCACTACGAGACCAGTTTCCGGTAGAGTTAAGTAGGGGTACGACAGTTTCTGCTGGTGCCTGCAGATTCCTGTGGGCTTTCCACAATGAGTTTTTTGTGCTGGTGGGCGTGAGGTTCTCGATGTAACGCAGTTGTGCGTCCGCTTCTTTTTTCTTAAGCGCTTTAGTAAGTCTGCGAGAAGCTGCTTTTAGTCTACTCTTTGCGCCAGGTGATCTGTGCTCCTGCCACTCCCTTCGAAGTCGTCGTTTTTCAAGCACAAGGAGTTCGGTATCTCGACTTGTCATGTTGAACTTTTTACTGCATCCGTTGGTATCTTGTGGAGTTGACGCTTTTGCTGCTGCGACTAGTGTTGATTCTAGGCTACCAGCAAACTGATCGATGTCTTGCTCGGTTTCCAATGAGCTTGAGAAGTCGGTATGTGAACAAACATATTTTTTGTACCTCTCCCAGTTGGTCCTGTTGCTTGTGAGTCTATGCGGCCGCTCGATGTGTTGCAGTTGGTACAAAAGATTAAAGAGCACCGGGCAGTGATCAGATGAAAGTTCTGAAAGTGCCTCAGCTGTAATCATTGATTGGGATATTCTTTTGGTGATGGCAAAGTCAATCAAGTCTGGAAGCTTTTTAGGATCTGCTGGCCAGTATGTAGGCGTACCCGGAGAAGCATAATTAAGCTTGTTTTGCGGTTTAATAATTTCGTTGTATAGCTGTTTTCCTATAGGGGTCGCTATCCGAGATCCCCAGTACATGTGCTTGGCATTCCAATCACCAGCTGCAACAAACCTTTCACCGAGCGAGCCGAAGAGTGTTGTGAATTTGTCCTCTGATAGTGCGAAGCGGGGTGGGCAATAGACAGCAGCCAGTGTGAGAGCACCGTTATAGCATTGGAGGCTTATAGAGGTAGATTGTAGGCAATCTTCTTGCCAATTACTAGCAAAGTGGTGTTTGATTCGCGATCGTATTAGTATGCCAGTGCCTCCATGGGCCTTGCCATCCGGGACTTCAGACAAATAAACACAAACTTATAAAGGACGCCTACCCAATGCCACGAATAAAATAAATTCTCGACCAACTATGGGAAGCGCGCTCTATTAGCAGTCTAGATCTTAAGGAAAGCACACGCATAGTCGCGAGGTTTGAAGTTCCAAAAGTGGTGGTTACGCACAACGGCGTGAAGTTAACCAAGAAGTTTCTCGTCGACATGGATATAAAGCAGAAGTTTTTACGCTGAATCGGAGAGCGATCTAAAGCTCTCAGAAAGCTTGGCAAAGTTGAAATCAGCATGACCCGACAGTCTAGGCTTGAGCATAAATTTCATTAATTCTTATTGCAATTCTCAGGCAGGAAGGCAGCCGAAATCTCCAGAAGGAATTGCCGAGAAAATTAAAAGCTTTTTGAGATAGTGCGGAGAATCCTGGGCAAAGTTTCCCAAAACCCGGCTGGTCATTACAACCTGCGAACAGAATATAAATAAACTAAATACCAGATAGCGTCAGCAATTTTGGCAAATCGTAGGTTTCTGCCATGAAATCATGTCCATATTCCATACTTCGTTTGAGGTGAAGCTCAATTACCTCAGCCGCAGTGAAACCTCGTGGAAGAGATGGCACGATATTGCTTACTGGAATGGCACTTTGACGCTCATGACCTATTAAAAAATTTATAATTTGACATTTTAGCTAAAAAATCGATAGCCCTCGCTTCGTCAGCAAGCAGTGCGAAAAGGGGTAAGTTGCAATTTGATTTCAGATAGCTCTCGAATATTCAAAAGCGTCGAAGATAAGTTTTTTGCCTAGGCTATTTTTTGATATGACCGGGGCCCCTCGATCGTCATGGAGCTCCGATGTCGTGCCTTAGACCACCGAAAACTTCCACGCCTTGTGCATCGGCGAAAAGAAATTCGGAAAATTTCCACCGCGTCATCCCCATCTTCATGTGCCTAGGCAGTGACTTTACCAACAAAAACTTCACTAGCGGCAATTCTACCTAGGGTAAGAAGTTCCCCAACTTCGAGCTGAAGCACATCGGCTCCGGCATTCTGTCGATGGCCAACGCTGGCGCCGATACGAACGGCTCCCAGTTCTTTTTTTGCACCGTGAAGACCGCCTGATTGGACAAGTACATCGTCCTTGGCGAGGTCGTTGAGGCACTGGATGTGATCAAGAAGATTGACTCTTAAAGATCCCAGAGCGGCAAGACCTCCAAGAATATCATGGTGGTTCTCTTTAAGAATGTGCGATGCAAAAGCAACATTAAAAGAAGAAAAATCTGTTAGGACGAAACACATTTATATTTTCTCCAAAACAATTTTTTTACCAATTACTGTAATATAATGCAACCAAAGGAAGTTGTCAGTTATGAGTTTCTGTAAGCCGTTTGAAATGGTCATTTTGGGCTTTCGGTCGGCTACATTGTTGCTGTGACAAGTTTTGCAACACTTGAACAGATTACTAGTGAAAGCAAGATGTCTTGCATTTTTCTGTCACCTAGAAAGCTTACTTATTGCTGAGTAACCTAAATTCTTTGCAACAAAAGCCAATCTGATCTGGGCCAAGCCTAACATTCCTATTAAATGTGCGTATATTTCATTCGGCCCGATTCTAATCTTCCTATTTTAATCAGCTATATGAAGTCTAATGTCCTGACTTTCAAGTCCATTCTGAAGATTTTCTCCTTTCCTACTAGCTCTAAGGCTTATATTTCTGATCGCAGCTAATTTTCTGGACGAGCAGCTCGTGCGCTTCGGCGACCAATTATATTTCTCACCTACTCGACTACCCTGCGATCCATACCAGTTCCTAGTCCAATCGGATGCTTGTTCATCTGTACCAAGGGTATGTACAATGGGTATTGAACAGTCTAAGCTTTTCATATAAATTCACTTAAAGATTGACAAACACATGTTAAAAATTAGAAAAATCTTTTAAAAATCGCAGATATTGTTATTCTGAGCTAGAATTTTACTTTTATCTTACTAAATGAAAAGTGTTTTTAAATTTGTTTGCCTATAGTAAAGAAAAATTAATAAAATAAAAAGAAAAAGGACAAATATTCGATAATAAGGACAGTAAAATCTGTGATTTGCATACTAAAGATTGTATCGCATGGCCCAAGAAAATCTTTCCGGGAGAAAGGCACGATGGAGTCTCAAATTACAGACATTTGGCTTCACCATTAAACACTGCAAAGGGTTACTAATTATGGTTCCAGATACGTTGTTCACAACTCATATAGATAAAAATCTGTCAAGCGAGTCTCACGGCCACACCTCCCGACCAACCGACCGGTTCGCAAGAATATATAACATATACATATATACATAGAATATAGACGCGATATATATACGAGTACAGAAACGAGGAAATGTATAAATATTATTAATATTATTAGTGAGATCTAATTATGTATCAAAAAAGATAGAATTGATTGGCAGTGAGTCAAGATTACAGATAATAAGATAAAGTCTATTAAAGTCAGAACATAATACTCTGTAGGAGTCGTGCAACTCATAGTTAAATCTACAACGATTTAGGATAAGAGGTACGTAGTTTCTAGTGTATTTGCTTGGAGCAGAGAAGATTAGCCGACCAACAAAAAAAAATAAGTTAAAATGGAGCGGACCAAGGTGGCTTCCTTATGGGACACCGAAAATTAATCCAATTTACAAGATCAACAGGGAAACCGAATAAATCAAGTTTCCTTACTAGTAGACAATGATTACCAGAGTCAAATGCTTTACTAAAGTCAGTGAAGATGACATCTATTTGAAGATTGTTTTTGAAGCCCTGTATTATCAGGGAAGTTAGATCCAAAAGGTAAGTGGTTGTTAATCTGCGTTTTAAAAAACCCTGCTGACATGGTGATATAATTGACCTACAAAGGTGCTGGAAATAGGGAGTGATCATGTTTTCAAAAAGGTTAGGGACAGCCAACAATTTAGAGATTCCTCTGTAATTGCTTGCATTCAATTTAAAACAAGAGAGAACGCTATAGTCGAGTTCCCCGACTATCTGATACTCATCCAGTGGAAGTGCGAAGGAGAAATTTCAACACTGACAGTTGTTGGCGCTTTGTGAGCGTTAGAGTGGGCGTGGCAAAACGTTTTTTGGCAAATCAATAAAAATTTTCAAGACTAATTCAAAAATGAAAAAATATCAAAACATTTTTCCAAAGTGTGGGCGTGGCAGCTTTGGGCGGGTTTTGGGCGTGGCCAAAAAGGTTTTTTGCAAATCGATAGAAATTTACAAGACTAATACGAAAATGAAAAAATATCAAAACATTTTTTAAAAATGTAGGAGTGACAGCTTTATGCTGTTTGTGGGCGTGGCAAAAAGTTGTTTGGCAAATCGATAGAAATTTACAAGACTAATACAAAAATGACAAAATAGCAAAACATTTTTTAAAAATGTGGGAGTGGCAGCTTTAGACGGTTTGTGGGCGTTACAGTGCGCGTGGCAAAAATTTTTTTGGCAAACCGATAGAAATTTACAAGACTAATACAAAAATGGAAAAATATATAAACATTTTAAAAAAATGTGGGCGTGGCAGTTTTGGGCGGATTGTGGGCGTGGCAACATGAATCGACAAACTTGCGCTCCTTCTGTCTCTGGAGTCTGTATGCTTAATTTGAACTTTCTAGCTTTTGTAGTTCCTAAGATCTCGACGTTCAAACGGACGGACAGGCGGACGGACAGACGGACATGGCCATATCGTCTCGGCTATTGATCCTGATCAAGAATATATATACTTTATATGGTCGGAAACGCTTCCTTCTGCCTGTTACATACTTTTTAAGGAATCTAGTATACCTTTTAACTCTACGAGTAACGGGTATAAAAACTTGGCAAATAGATCGGCTATTGCCTGATCCGATGTAACCGTTGTAATTTCAAAAACAAGAGAGAACGCCTTAGTCGAGTTCCCCGACTATCTGATACCCGTTACTCAGCTATTAGAAGTACTCAGCTATAGGGTGGGCGTGGCAGTTTTGGGCGGTTTGCGTTAGAGTTGGCGTGGCAAAATGAATCGACAAACTAGCACTCCGTCTATGTCTGTAGAGTCTGTATGCTTAATCTCAACTTTCTAGCTTTTGTAGTTCCCGAAATCTAAGCGGTTATACGGACGGACGGACGGACGGACGGACGGACGGACGGACGGACAGTCGGACGGACGGACAGACGGACGGACGGACAGATGGACATGGTCAGATCGACTCGGCTATTGATCCTGGTCAAGAATATATATATATATGCATATATATGTATATATACTTTATATGGTCGGAAACGCTTCCTTCTGTCTGTTACATACTTTTCAACGAATCTAGTATACCCTTGTACTCTACGAATAACGGGTATAAATAGCGAGGAAGGGTAAGTAATTGTTTTGCGCTTAGTGTTAACGAAATTATAAAACTGTTTCGGATCCTGCGCGATGGAACTTACAACAATTTAAATAGTTCTTGCATTTCTGAGCATTAAGCACGGTAAAATTTAACCGAGCCAGAACGAAAATTATTGAGCCCCAGAAAGTTTGTCTTGCAAAAACAATGAATTTGTTTGGTTGACTTCTCTGACTTTTCTTTTATTACGGTACCGATGTCGATTTCTACCTCGAAAGTAGGATGATATGGATCTTCAGGTTGAGTAAGAGGTGCTACTCTGGACAGAAACACACTGTCGGGACTTGTCACAAGGCATAGATGCAATAAACGACCCAGAGAATTTCGAATATAATTAACTTGAGACAACGATAAGTGGAGCAAGCCGTCAATAAAGACATGTTGTGCTATAGGGACCACATAGTGTCTGGTATATTAAAATCACCTGAAACTACCAATCAGCTATGAGAAAATGACAGCTTACTTCATTCAACGTTACGGGAGTCGGCAAAAGGTACGTCCTCTGACGTAAGGGTAGACCTAACCGCAATTAGGATTTCACCTCCCCGTCTGGAGGGACAATCATGCCTATATATTGTGTATATATGTACCTTGGAAAACTTTAGAGTTTAACCAAGTCTCTGTATACACAATGATATGGGAGGCAAAGGAAAGGCTATCAGAACACAATTTAGTTAGCTTGCTACGCAAGCCTATTGCATTTTGATAGGAAATAGTAAGACCAGATGTTAGTATTTTTTTTGAAGAAGAAGAGGGAAGTTAAATTCCCACGGGCCCCTTGTTCTTATTATACCCGTTACTAGATTCGTTGAAAAGTATGTAACAGGCAGAAGGAAGCGTTTCCGACCATATAAAGTATATACATTCTTGACCAAAATCAATAGCCGAGTCGATCTGGTCATGTCCGTCTGTCCGTCCGTCCGTATGAACGCTGAGATCTCAGGAACTACAAAAGCTAAAAAGATAAGATTAAGCATACAGACTCCAGAGACATAGAAGCAGGGCAAGTTTGTCGATTCATTATGCCACGCCCACTCTAACGCCCACAAACCGCCCGAACCTCCACATCCACACTTTTAAAAAATATTTTAATATTTTTAAATTTTTTTATAAGTCTTGTAAATTTCTCTCCATTTGCAAAAAAAAAAATTCGCCCAAAGCTGCCACGCCCACACTTTTGTAAAATGCTTTGAAATTTTTTCATTTTTTTGTTAGTAATGTAAATTTCTATCGATCTGCAGAAAGACTTTTTGCCACGTTCACTCTAACGCCCACAAACCGCCAAAAACTGTCAGTGTTGAAGAGCCTCCTTCGCACTTTCACTAGCTGAGTAACGGGTATCAGATAGTCGGGGAACTCGTCCTCTCTTGTTTTTAATATTATCTTCTAACTCCTTTACCACCATACTACCTTGCCAAAAATCACCAGCACATGTGATCGAAAATAGTTCATTAGGGACAGTTATCTTGAAAGATGAAATGTCCCTATCGCAAGAAAAGTTCAATTTTTCCACATTTATATATTCGGCTTTTGTTGTCTTGTATATAATTCAATACATTCAGTTTGTATTTCTTAAGGGCCAACTTGTGCTGGTAGTCCGGACTCAATAGTCCTTTGTGGTGGTAAACTAATGGGGAAAGGTGGAATCACTGGTTGAGAAACCAGTGCGGACAAATCGGAATATCAAGCAATCCCAAGGTGGACTCTCTCCTCAACGAATGGATCGGATTGCTCCGAATCTTTTTTAGCTGCCGATCCTAGCAACATTTGAGTATTTGGAGCGATTGACAACTTATCAGCTGTTCCTGTTGATCATTTGCCATTGGCTGCGGTATGGTATCCTTAGGTATCCTAATTATTTTACAGCTTAAGGCTGTAAAATTGTGAGTCTAGCGCGGAAAAGAGATCATCAGCTCGACGAAAACTTTCTCTAGCTACGCCATAACTGCTGATCTGTCCTTTTATGCCATTTTCGTTTGGCGCATAAACGATTTCATCTCGTTTGCAAGGTCATCAATTGCTTGGCCGCTAAAACCAGCGCACTTAATGTATACCATTTTATCACACAGCCAACAAGTCATTTTTGGCTGCTCAGGCTTTATTACCTGAAGCAGACAACATTTATTTTCATGTTTTTAAGATACAGACAACTGTACAAAGACACAAAAACTTTAACTTGTAAACGAGCTGTTCACTGTACCCAATGTACACTTAGAACTTTAAATTTTGTTTGGGACAGCGAGAGAGTGAGAGAGCGCATGCACAGCTCGGTTAATGTGCGCACAAAAACAACACCAAACTACACTGCAAACAATCGCGCGAAAGAGAGAGTAAAGAAAAGAATTATTAAGTTTACAAAATTGAATTATACAAATTAAATTAAAACCGCCACTGGTTTTGATAAACGCAAAATAAATTCGGAGTGCAGAAAAAAAACACGACCGTTCGCCATAAAGCTAGGACAAATTACGCATTTATGACGATAGAGCTTGAAAACTCTGGGTACCCTCCAAACGAGGAGGAATGCCAGGAACGGAACAGCCCGGGCAAAGGTCTGGTTTTAGAACCAGACATTATGGGACCGCACTAGAGGTCTGCTCGAGTGCACTCAAGATGTTCGGTTATTTGAGTACTCACAAGACTGACTCACAATTCGGCGTGCCGAAACGGTTTCAACAGAGTGAATTGCGCATTGTTTAGCGTTGTTTTCGTTGTATGCGAAATGAGTGAAATTCAAACCAAAGCGGAATGGATACAATGAGTGCAGAGTAAATGTTTAGAGTACTCGTCTAAAATTTTGGCATTCTCGTCGTTCATTGCTTGGACACGCAGCAGAGCAACAAATTTAATGATGAGAATGCAGAGCTCGGACGAAAGCGTAAGCTTTAGTAAATTGCGGACATATGTACAACATAATATATGTGTAAATAGAATAAAACATTAATAGTAAAGCATTTTCAGATGCTAGAAATTTAATTTCAGAAAAACGATGTTTTATTGCTAACAATTCTGATACTATAAACAAAATTATGTTTCTGCGTTCAGTAATTGAAAAATATAATAAATAAATTATATACATATATATAGTAATTAATCCATGTCTTTCTATTTTTCTATGTCTTGTATTAAAAAAAAACTATAAAACAAACACGCAATAAATTTGACGACGCCAATGCGGCGCACAGTTAACCGTTTCGGTTATTCCGAGTACTTGATCGCGAGTACTCATTCGTGCATTGCCTCGCCGTACGGTTATAGTAAATTTTTTACTCATGCCTTTACCACATTTGCCAAATTTGAGTGAGAGTACCAAATGTTGCTGTGACTGTATTCATGCAGACCTCTGGACCGCACCCACGGACCAATGATGGTAGTTCAGTTACCCTTCAAAGTGGCCTACAAGAGTCGATCGGTATGGAGCCATAATACGAGTATGCAATGTTTGGGATGACCACGGCTCTGCATACCTGGTTTTACGAAAACTAGGCGGCATACAATTCGCAGACCCAGAGTTAAGCCTACCGGATAAAATGGAACAAATGGGGATAAATGGGGCAAAACGTTATATGAGTTGGGCAATGCTATGGGCAAAAGTGTCGGGGTGTTCCATGCAAAAGGTTTTTATGTCACCTAAGAACATGTAATACATGTTTTAAACAAACCTTTTCATGATGGCCTTTGAAATTGTTCTTATTACAGGTTTATAGGTTTTTACCCGCATTGCTAGCTATATCAATGCCCAATAATACCCCCATCAATAGCCTGGCTAACTCAGTATATAGCAAATGGGGCTCAGGACTGCAGAAGTTAATTGGTCGCCAGATACAAAAGGAGGAAAAAAAACAAGATCAGGTGATAGTCCGAATGGGGTACGCATGTTCTTTTGCGAAGTCATTCCATCCGTCTCCTCATTGATAACTTCGAGCCTTTTACATGCGCCCTTGTTTTAAAATTGTAAGACTAAAAGCTCTATTTCGGAAAAATACCTCGATTTGCCTGAAACAGGGATTCTTTCTGGATTCCGGGAGAGAATAAGCTATACCACTAGTCAGTCAGAGCCAGGCCAAAGGTAGGTAGCATATTCTGTATTTGGGGAAGTGCGCATTTTCAGGCAAACCTAGCCTTAGTATCTAAGCCGTCCCATAGGACAACCTGCAGAGCCTCCTGTTGTTTTAAAAGGTAATTCCCAGTAGCACTTATAACAAAATTTTACATGATTCAAGGCGGTTTCTACATAAAAGGCCACACGTAAAGTTTGAAGGTATGGGAATATAGCAACAGGTAAGATGTGGTGGGACAGTGAGGACGAATGACTGGCGACCGGTATAAAAACTTTTTTTTCACGCACTTATAAAATCTATTCTGCTTTTATTGGAGAAGTGAGAGATCCAACGACCAAGATCACACGACCCAAATACGGCGAGCCTATGCTGGTAAAATGGTGCATATGCATCGGATGCCTCTCCCCTGGTTCATGTCCTTTTCCAGGACAAGATCAGCATTTTAAAACTGGACAGCGAGATTCGGTCTCATGAATTAAATTATGTATTCTTTTTATTGACTCTATATTTTTTTTTTTTTTTTTTTTTTTTTTTTTTTTTTTTTTTTTTTTTTTTTTTTTTTTTTTTTTTTTTTGGTTTTTTTGTGGGTTTTTTTTTTTTTTTTTTTTTTTTTTTTTTTTTTTTTTTTTTTTTTCACACTTATAAATCTATTCTGCTTTTATTGGAGAAGTGAGAGATCCAACGACCAAGATCACACGACCCAAATACGGCGAGCTTATGCTGGTAAAATGGTGCCTATGCATCGGATGCCTCTCCCCTGGTTCATGTCCTTTTCCAGGACAAGATCAGCATTTTAAAACTGGACAGCGAGATTCGGTCTCATGAATTAAATTATGTATTCTTTTTAATTGACTCTATATTTGTGTCAAAGAATTACTAGTCGACCTTTCGTATTTTATGGTCGGCCCTTTTTGAAAAATGTTTAATACCCTTTGCAACATTTAGTAAATAAATTAGTTGAATTCAAATGTAATCATTTATTATAGTTTAATGGCTTTCGATACAAAATATCTTTTTATTTGGTGTTAACTGTAACACATAACTAATTAAATAGGATATTATAGCCAGGGATGCCAAGCAGGATCCATACGACACAGATTATCAATGTTAGTTGCTGATTGAACGAGCATGGAAATCTTCTTATTTTCAATGCTATCAAAATAAGATATTTTATTAAATCGCGTCAATATGATATCCACTGCTGAATTCACAATGTTTACTGTATGCTCCATACAATTTCCTTCGGAATAGCGGTCTTCAGATCCTTCGTTTAATTTACATTCTCTGAACCCTTTTTTTTGCAGGGCTATTATTTCATCTCTTAAAATAGTTTGTAATATTGAGCATAATTTATAATTTGGTTGAATAAAACACCGAGCTGTTGCCACAATTGCTGCAGATAAAGGTCCAGTTATTCCAAAGTGTGTTATAAATTCCCCAACATTCGGAGTCAGGCGAAATGGGACAGGTCTGTGATGATTAAGCTGGCACTTATCATCATTAACATCAAACTTGAAATAAGATATATTCATAAGTCCAGAGTCTTGATGAAGGTACATCATATCCGCATTCAGACGAGTAAGATTTAAAGCGTGTTCGCATAGGAATGCCAAAGCCAATTGCAAGGTAAGCTGAAAAATAATTAAAACCTATTATTAGTTTTTGCTGAAATAAAAATATGATTTTTAAAAAATGTATAAAAAATGTATGTTTTAAATTATGTACAAAATGTGCTAATATAATCAACTCAACTGGAACCGCCAGGTCGACAGAGTTTAGAAAATAAATAATAACAGCACTTAGCATGGTACTACCAAGTATATTCACAAATTTTGACTGGATTGAAAATATGAAAGAAGAAACAACGAGTTTTCTAAACATTTAGAGATAGAAGAACTCAACAATAAACGAGAAAAGGTGCGACAGAACGCTTAGGAATTTGTACAGTGAAGAATATAGGGGTAGAAACTGAGTACGCTATAGGGTTGTCACAATTGAAATTCGATCAAACTTGTCCCTTATAAAGTAACCAAAAGTAACTTACAACTTATTATTAATAGAAAGTGTTTGGAACGATACCCAAGGCAATAGGTTTAAGATACAATGCCGAATATCCGTTGTACCGATGTTGACAAATAATTTGTTAAATAATTGTTAAAATATAGTAATCAGATTTGTACGGGTCCGAGATATACATATAGGCAATTCTCCAGAAAGTACAACCGCCGCCAAAAAATTCAAACTCTATAAAAGTGGGGTTTTTTCACGTATCTAATTACAGAAAATTTCCCATGAGCTTATCAGTTTCTATTAATGTCGTTCATTAATCGTGCGACATCGAAAAAGAACAACTGTTTATACCTGGTATAAGCCAGATGCATAGGTTTGGTTGCAATCGCCAACATACGAAAGCTGCTAAAACAGCATATTCATTTAAAAAATTGTTTTTGACTTCTTCAACTATATAATTTAAGTTAGTTAATATAAGTAGTTTTTCATAAGTCTGAAATTAATTAAAAAAAATGTTAAATATATTAAAAACTAGTATACCCTTTTACTCTACGAGTAACGGGTATAAAAACTTTGAATTCATTCTATGTTTTTCTAATTTAATTAAAAAGTATAAAACAATTTAGAAAATATGATGCTAGAAAATGTCGCGTGCGACAGTGAATAAAATTCAATTTAAAAAAAACTACTTAAATTAATTGCATAAAAATCTTTCATCAAGTTTCGCTGAAATCAGTGAGTTCTGTCTGTGTCGCGTGCGAATATCTTACATTTTTGTAATTATCTTGAAAACGAATGTCCGAAATCGACCTTAACACCAATTATAGTGCTAACCCAGAGCTATAAGTTTTATATTATTAAAAACTAAAATTAAGTCTTCGTACATGTTTTTTTTTCGTAATAAAAAGAAAGGGAAAAACAAGTTTCCGTAGAAGCGGACGGTCAAAAGTAAAAGTCTCCATTAATTTTTGGAATGTTTCAATGGAACCTATATTATATAGTCGTCAGAATTCGATCAAAGTAACCCGAACTTAATTATTGTTATTAAAATGGTGAATGACAATAAAGCCTTCTTCTACCTTAAGTAAATGAAGACGATTAACAATCGTCTCAGCGATCTGTTAACTCTTAGAAACAGCTCTAATTATTGTTACGATTTGGGCGTCAATACAGGAAATACAACAAGAAAGAACGCTATAGTCGAGTTCCCCGACTATCTGATACCCGTTACTCAGATGGTGAAAGTGCGCAGGAGAGTTTTCAACACTGACAGTTTTTGTGGTTTGTGGGCGTTAAAGTGGCCGTGGCAAGAAGTTTTTTGGCAAACCGATAGAAATTAAGGAGACTAACACAAAAATAAAAAAATATCCAAACATTTTTCAAAAGTGTGGGCGTGGCAACATGAATCGACAAACTTGCGCTGCTTCTATGTCTCTGGAGTCTGCATGCTGAGTCTCAACTTTCTAGCTTTTATAGTTCCTGAGATCTCGACGTTCATACGGACGGACAGACGGACATGATCAAGAATATATATACTTTATATGGTCGGAATCGCTTCCTTCTGCCTGTTACATACTTTTCAACGAATCTAGTATACCCTTTTACTCAACGGGTATAAAAATAAAATAGCAACAGGTATTGTATAACTGACCCAGAACTAAGACGCCTCGATCTAACGGTGCTGAACCTTGAATATATTCATTAATTTGCTGGCATGACCCAATAGTGCCTTAACTACTCTCTAACAATCTAACAGTCCCAAATGTTCCGAAGTTCTGCAATCCATTACATCCGAATTTCTTAACTACTACGACTCTTAATATTAATTTTTAAGCTATACATCTTTATACTAAGTCGATTTTCTATTTATCTATCTTGCGCGGCGTTCGGTCATCTCGAGCTTGAGCCGTTCTTTAAGCTAAGCTTACACCAACATAATCGACTAAGCATTCTTTTAAGCAAGTTCCAAAATGTTTTTTAATTCTTCATTGTAATCACCTACTGCCTATCGTAATGATAATTCTTCAGTTCAAATCACAGACCGCAAAAATAAACATTGCTATTGAAGTGACAAACCATATAGAACTTACTGCCGATCCGGTTTCATCAAGTCCAACAGCTGGCACCCCTAATAACTCTAACATTTATATTTATACCCATAATGATGACATACGAGTTTAAACTCCACGGGTTTCAGAATTACTGTTTAAGTTTAATTATGGTGCCGATCACAAGAATAGTACTATAAAATGTGGACTTAGCATATACTAAAATCTTTTCAGAAACATTTTACTGTATTAGCAAAAACCACAAACTGGGAAACGGGAAGCACCTTACAGCCTTAGAGAGACAGGCTTTGCTTAACCTGTCTACATTGATGGATCGTAGTGCAGTCTTATTACATAACATCATTATCGCTTTATCACTATAGGCACCCCTAACTAGAAAGTCCCCATCTATACATCCCATCTCGTTTTACCCCAGATTTATTGCATTTCGAGACCAATTCTAAAGTTCCAACGAATTTTATAAGTTTATATCCTTTGAGTTCTCGAAAAAAACCATTTCCGCTTAAGTCTTCAAATGATTAAGATTCCTGTTTTACTAATTTAAAGAGCAGTGTCCTACTTGGTATATACCTTTAAAAAAACCTTTTTTACCTAATATGAGACTTACTAAACAAATAGAAAGAGAATACACAAAAATCTAGCTTAGGAACATTGCTATTAAGCTTCGTAAACTTTTTGTATGCGTCTCACGAAACCATTTCCGCTTATGTCTTCAAATGATTAAGATTCCTGTTTTACAAATTTAAAGAGCAGTGTCCTACTTGGTATATACAAATAAAAAAAGTCTCATTACCTAATATGATCCTTACGAAACAAATAAAAAGAGAATACACAAAAATCTCGTAAACTTAATGTATACGTGCTCAGCAAATATTAAAAAATTTAAATTTCAAAGTTATTTCATAATAAAAGGGTGATAGATTTATATAAAACTTGAATATTGCTTACCATTTTTCGGAAATGCCAAAAGTCAGTAGCCGCCGGAAATGTTTTCAAAGCCCAATGCTTTAGTAATGTCCTTGGGACCATAGTCCATTGTATTTCAGAAAATATTTCTCTTAATATGGTATGTGTGGTTGGAGTTCCTCTGGCCTGTACTTCAGAAAGTCGGTCATAATACTTAACTATTGCCATGTCGTAGTCAACCTGCATACTCTGACAACATTTTTTAAATATTTTTAACAAGGAAATACTGTTTGGATTATCTTCTGCTAATCGCATTTGTGGCGATATTGGGACAACCCTTGGTACTGTTATGTTTAGAAATCTTCGACTTGTCTCTTTTTGCTTTTCCAAATAATAATTCAACATGCGTTTTAATTGCAAAACTCTTTCCTCTCGGCGAGCATCTCCCAAACCGGAATCTAGAACTACAAGGTACGGATATATTTTCCCGTTAGTTCCTCTTATATATAACCTACGCGCTGCAGTGTTATTTTTTTGTACTATTTCCACACGCGGCATGAATCTTGCGATTCTGACATAATAATGAGATGATAAGGGAATTAACAATTCTCCAGGAAGTTCAACCTCAGCTGTCTTCTGACTAAAGTTTGATAAAAACCTACACTTGTCTTCTATCAAAAATGATGTGGGTAACTTTTTAACTTTTGTCTCTAGAACTTTTATCCATGTTTTTAATTTTGATATCAAATTGTGCAATTTCATGGCACCTGGTTTTGAAAAATCAAAGTCATTAGTAAATTGCTCCTTCATTTTTTGAAATACTGGATCTTGAAAAGTAACTTGGGCGCGTCGAGCAAGAGACTCCGAAGCTGCAGAATTCGAAATTGAGGAGGTTACTGATCCCGGAACATTTTCTATTCCAATGCCAAACGTTGAACCAAGCTTTTTAACAAAATGCAACGTGTGAGGGGTTATAGTTGAATGGATAACAGTATCCCTCTTCTCGAACGCTATGGCATAGCATTTTATTAAGCCTTGGCGTAGTTGTCGAAGAACTTCCTCTGTCCAGCTTTCTCTAAACCAAACCATTTGGTCTACAATTCCTTCCAAAGAACTTAATATTGTGGGATGTACTTCTCTCTGTAATTGCATCACCTTAGAGCAGCGCCACATGGGTGGAGTTGCTTTAATTGGATTAATTGATGAAATGTTTCCGTGACTTGCGCCCCTTCCAAAACTTAACGTAGTTCCGTCCATATTCTAAAAAAAAAAAGTAACATTTATATAATAAAATATTTAATCGTACGACTTAATCTTAAAAAGGTTCAAAAATGCGAGTTTTTAAACCATATACATATTTAACCGCTGTAAGGTCTTAAAAATTGTAGTCAGAATTTAATATCTGCCACTTGCCTTTTTACTCAATCCCGTCTTTCTACTTAAAATTTACCCAACGGTCTTTTTATACTCGTTGGTATATAAAGTAGTTGAGTCGATCTGGCCATGTCCGTCCGTATAAACGACGAGATTACAGAAATTAGAAAGCTGAGATTAGACATGCAGATTCCAGACGTTGCCACGACCACTTAACGCCCATTATACACACAAAATTGTCAGGCCTACACACATTTAAAAACGGGTTTTGATATTATCATTCTTGTA
The DNA here is from genome assembly GCF_016746235.2 of Drosophila teissieri. Lineage (NCBI taxonomy): Eukaryota > Metazoa > Arthropoda > Insecta > Diptera > Drosophilidae > Drosophila > Drosophila teissieri. The sequence goes on along the minus strand of NC_053029.1, from coordinate 23,837,514 downwards.
AACCGTCCACAACTGCAACGCCCACACTTTAACAATTTGTTTTGAGTTTGTTTCATTTTATTTATATTTTTATGTACTAGATTCGTTGAAGAGTATATAACAGGCAGAAGGAAGCGTTTCCGACCGAGCGTTTACGTAGAGTAAAAAGGTATATTAGATTCGTTAAAAAGTATGTAACAGGCAGAAGGAAGCGTTTCCGACAATATAAAGTATATATATTCTTGATCAGGATCAGTAGCCGAGTCGATCTGGCGGTGTCCGTCTGTCCGTCCGTCCATATGAACTACAGGAAGCTAGAAAGTTGAGATTAAGCATACAGACTCCAGAGACATAGACGCAGCGCAAGTTTGTCGATTCATGTTGCCACGCCCACTCTAACGCCCACAAGCCGACCAAAACTGCCACGCCCACACTTTTGAAAAATGTTTTGATATTTTTTCATTTTTGAATTAGCATGTAATCCTTTTTTGGTTTGCCAAAAAACTTTTTTCCACGCCCATTTTAACGCCCACAACCAGCCAAATCTGATATGTATTAAATGTTTACCGATTTGCCAAAAAAAGTTTTTGTCTCGCACACTCCAACACCCACTATCCTAACAAAACTATCACGACCACACTTTTGAAACACTTTTATTAGTATACCCGTTACTCGTAGAGTAAGAGAGTATACTAGATTTGTTGAAAATTATGTAACAGACAGAAGGGAGCGGTTTCGATCATATAAAGCATATATATTCATGATCAGGAACAATAGCCGAGTCGATTCTTTACTCTCTCTTTCGTGCGTTTTTTCGCAGTGCTGTTTGGTTTTGCTTATGTATGCACATAAACCGCGCTGTGCGCGCATTCGCTCTCTCTCGCTCTCACACACAAAATTCAAAGTTCTAAGTGTGCTGATTGCGCTTTTGCGGTACATTTAACAGCTCGCTTACAAGTTTTAATTTTGTGTCTTTGTACAGTGGTCTGTATCTTTAAAACATGGAAATAAATGCCTTAACAAATGCCGTCAGGTAATAAAACCTGAGCACCCAAAAATTACACACTAAGCGTGCTGGTCTTAACGGCCGAACAAGTTATGACCTGGCAAGGAACCCAAATCTAAAATACTGTTGTGATGCCTAAGGGGAGCACCAAGACAAGACAAAAGCCAACAATATAAAAGTGGACATTTTTAACTTTTCTTACGCTAGGTACATTTCATCTTTCAAGATAACTGTCCTACTAATAGATAACTATTTACGATCATATGTTCTGGTGATTTTTAGCCAGAAGGAGTTGAAGCCTAAGACTAAAAATAAGATATACGAAACTTCACTTACGCGGTCAGACCACTGCACCACCCACCTATTCTTCTTCTTCAAAAAATTAACATCTAGTCTTACTATCTCCTATCAAAATGCAAGAGGCTTGCATAGCAAGCTAACTATATTGTATTCTGATAGCCTTTCCTTTGCATCCAATATCATTGTCTATAAACACGGGGTAAAGCCGAAATTACTTCACTCTGAAATTTTCCAAAATATGTACAAAATATACAGGCATGATTGTCCCTCCAGACGGAGAGGTGGAATCCTAATTGAGGTTAGGTCTACCCTTACGTCAGAGGAGGTACTTTTTGTTGCTGTTTCGCATAGCTGATTGGTAGTTCCAGGTGATTTTAATATTACCACGTTACCTCATTACCTTACTCTTCAACTGTCAAAGTCAAATTTAATATTTTGTCCACTCTAATCGAAAGCTTCACTGCTTTACGATTTTCATAATGTTAAGCCAGTTCGCCAGGCCCCGAAATCTTAGCAGTTCTCCAATATATGAAAGGAGTCCATTGTGATCCCTCTCCATAAAAAAGGTAACAAATTGGATGCAAGCTTTTTGAAAACATTATCACTCCCTATTTGCAGCACCTTTGTAGGTCAATTATATCACCATGTCAGCATGGTTTTATAAAACGCAAATTAACAACCACTTACCTTTTGGATCTAACTTCCCTGGTAATACAGGGCTTCAAAAACAATCTTCAAACAGATGTCCTCTACACTGACTTTAGTAAAGCATTTGACTCTGGTAATCATTGTCTACTAGTAAGGAAACTTGATTTATTCGGTTTCCCTGTTAATCTTGTAAATTGGAGTCATTTTAGGTGTTCGCTCCATTTTAAATTATTTATTAACAACCTTCCCTTACTAATCATACATTCGCGTGTACTCATGTACGCAGACGATGTTAAGTTATGCCTCCAGTATATGGACATTTCTTGTCATTTGGATTTGCAATCCGATCTAGATTGCTTTCAAATATGCTGCAGTGATAGCGTACTAGACTAAAATGGCTCGAAGTGTAAAGTTATGACCTTCTGTCGTGTCAACCCTAGACACGCGACTTACACTCTAATTGGGTGCTTTTGGACAGAATAACCTAATGATCTTGGTGTTTTTCTGGACCCCAATCTAAAATTTTCTGACCATATTTCGTCTATAGTCAATAAGGCCAGGGGTGTGCTTGGTTTTATAAAAATGTGGTCAAAGGAAGTTGATGATCCTTACATGACTAAAACCTTATTCATTTCTCTGGTCCGACTAATGTTAATTAATTTACCCTCCCTAGATAACCGTAGAACGATGCTTGGAACAGTTTTTATTTGTAAGCTTATTCGTGGTTAAGTTGATAGTCCCGACTTGGTTAGTCGGTTAAACTTCTGCTCCAAGCAGATACACTAAAAACTTCATTCCCCTAGTCCTAAATCACTGTAGATCTAACTATGAGATGCATGACCCCTACAGAGAATTATGACTATAATAGACCTTATCCTATTATCTCTAACTTTGATTCTGTGCCGCTCTTAAATCAATACATTTATTTTTTTTAAACTTAATTAGATCTTACTAAAAAAATTACTTATATTTATATATTTCCTCATTTCTGTACTCGTTTCTATATTGTGTCTATAGAATTCTTTAGAAGCATAACAGCCTAAGAATAAAATAGATAAAATTAAACAAAATAAAAAAAAGTCCGAAGTGTGGGAATAACAGTTATGTCTGGTTTGTAGGCGTTAAAGTAAGCGTGACATCCTGGCGTCTCTAGAATCTGCATTCTTAATCTTAATCGTCAACGTAGGTGCTGGTGATTTGTGCTGGTCATTTGCTTCATTAAAAGAAACACGTTGGCCATTGATTGGTCAAAGGATGTTTTACGTGCATTAAAAATGGCAATGTCATTAATGTCAATGTGCTTGGTATCTTTACATTTCAAAGTGCATAAACTTTTAACATGAATGTAAATAAATGAGCAAATATAAAATAATATACTTACCGAGCATGATACTTTTCCGGCCTGTTCAGCAGTTTTATGTTTTTCGCGTTGTTCGATTTTTAGAGTCAAATATAAAGTCCGAATCGGGAAATAAACCGCTTGAGGATAAAGTCTTCCAATCTAAATTAATTATAAGATTTGATTTAAGAATATATGTAGATGTTAACAATGTATGCAGTATAAAAGAATATTTTATAAATCCGTATTACAAGACTAATAAAATGATTAAAAAATCCAAACAAAATAATTACGTTTTCGTCATTAGTCAATAAGGCCAGGGGTGTGCTTGGCCTTATAAAAATGTGGTCAAAGGAAGTTGATTATCCTTACATAACCAAAACCTTATTAATTTTCATATTCATACTCATAGTCCGTCCGATTCTTGAGTATGGATCGACTGTTTGGAGTCCAAAATACTTAGTTCACTCGGACCGCAAAGAATCGGAAACTACGTACCCCTAATCTTAAATCATGGTAGATACATGGTACATGGTAGGGAAGTGTAGCCGAAGGACTCGCGCGTAAAAAAATATTGTGGGCGTAGCAATATTTGTCAACAATATTGCGCTGAATAATCATTAAACAAATTTTAAAACAGTTTACCACTGCACATTTTACATGCAAACAAACTCAGCTGTTTAAGAAAGTAATTTCTGTATAAAATTACCCGATTACATATTAAGAATAAGGCAAGAGAAACGGTACAGTGCGAACCAGGAGTGGACGTGCTAAAGTGGCTTGGCAAATCGATAGAAACGACATGACTAACCAAATAAATAACAAATTATCAAAACATATTTTAAAAATGTGGACGTCAGTTAAAGTGCGCTGCGTCTATGTCTCTGGAATTTGCAAGCCTAATTTATAATCTCGACGGTCATACGGACGGACAGCCAGGCGGACGGACAGACAGGCGGACGAACAGACAGGCGGACGAACAAAGGGCCAATGCCATAAACTTTATAAATCGCTAAGCCAATTTTATGCAAAACGACAAATCAATTAATGAGTCCAGTCGGCGCCGAGATCTCAAGCGTACAACAGAGTACAATGTTCTGGCTATAATGGACTTTATCCTTTTATCTAAACTTCTGACTTTCCCCTATTAAGACGATCATTATGTCAAAAAACTGTTTTCCACACCAACTTGTATCAATATGCACAAAAACTTGTTGCCACGTCTCTTCCAATGACCACAAGCCGCCCATGAACCTCATGCCCACACTTTTAACATTTACTTTTAATTTTTTTTTGCCATTTTCTATTGTTATGCCAAAAATATTGTTCAACTTTCTCGTTCGCACGGGTAACGGGTATGTGAGTTGGAACTCACGAACTTTTGTGGGAAAATCAATTTGACGGAATTACTTGGAAATACTGTTTGATAACGATATGGTCGCTTCGTAAAAGCGCCGAACATTTTTGTCAAACAAAAACCGACAATCTAGTTTATATTGAGATGGATGGTGTTGCTAAACCTGAAATGGGATCAGAAACGTCTTCATCTGTGCAGAGACATACAAATGTTATCTTTTATACTTACTTGGCTTAAGAGATTTAATATAACATCGCCTTCGAACTGCTCTAAGCAACAAAGCAACTGAGGAATCCATGGTAGCCAATAAGAGGGTGGAATGCCGGGAACATACTTCTCTAAAGTACTGATGAGAATTTTAGTATTATTATCATAAGACATAAACCACAAAACTTTTGCAATATATTTTCGGGTTTTGCTTTCAATTTGATTTCTGCTTGCATGTAAATAACAAATTAAAGCATTGGCGGCTAATGCAATTTGCCTTTCTTTTAAAAATATTTGTTCCATATAGTCGCCCCACATCGCCCAGGCTTTGGTTAGGCCATCATGAAGCTGTGCAGCAGCACTAAATGATTTTCCAGCCTCCTCTGATCTTCCAATTTGAGCTAACAATAGCCCCTTTAGAGCATAAAATTCTGCATTCATTTCACCAGTAAAGTATTTTAAATTGGTAGACTCAATGACCTCCAGGGCTTCATTAATTTCATTTTTTCCAGATGTTGAGGGCATTTGCAGGTAGCATTTTACCTGTTGCCGAATTTTCTGCAAATTTCAGAAAAGAGGAATCCTATAAGTAAGATATAACTAACAAACAAGAGGTAAAATAACTAAAATCAGGTGATTCTATTACAGGATAACCGATTCAAACTTTATTAATACTAAACCAACTTAAAATAGGCAAGAAAAATAAAAATAAATCACACAATTTTTCTGATTAAGCATGAGTAAAAGATTTAATTTAATAGAATATCAATAGAATACCTAAAACCATTAGAAAAGGTTGGCGATGGCAGCACCTTTCTTATCATCTTTAACAGCAATAAAGAAATAACAATGACCAAACAGACATATGATAGTAGAATTTAACATATGTGCTTTAGTACTGTAGCTGGAAGCCCCATACATAAATTTATCAATATACATATACATTTATTTTAAAAGGAATAGAAAAATATTTATTAAAAAGAGCTTTCACTTCATAAATACGTACAAAGAATTATCTTCTAAAAAATAAAATATATAGTAAATTACCACGGTATACACTTAAAAAATAAGAACAAAACGCTATCGGAAATCAGCAAGCTTTAACACTCTTGCTCTCTCTTTGCAGTAATATTTTAGGTTGATGCTAACACTTTTGTTTGTCAAAATTAATAACTCATGTTTAAAAAAACATCAGATCAAAGGAATATAACATTCTTGTTATTTAAGGAAAATTAATATAACGATCCACTTATTCCTTAAGTCTTAATAGTTATAAACAAAAAAACGTTTTGAAAAATTTCCAAGTATAACAAAAACAAGAGATAGTCGAGTTTCCCGAATATCAGATATCCGTTACACAGCTAGTGGATGTGCAAACGAGAAATTTTCAAACTTTTCCTGTATATTAATAAAAATATGTTTAAAAAAAAGAATTAAATGAAAAAATTTAAAAAGAGTGGGCGTGAATATTTTGGGCGGCTTGTGGGCGTGACAAAAAGATTTTTGAAAATTGGTATAAATTTAAATATATAATAAAAAACTGAAAAAATACCGAACCATTTTTCAAAGGTGTAGACGTGGCAGTATTGCGCGGTTTGTGGGCGTTAGAGTGGCCGTGGCAATCTATAGTAATTTACAAGACGATTTATAAAAGGAAAACAAATAAACTCATTTTCCTAAAGTGTGGGTGTAGCAGTTTAGGGCGGTTTGTGTTGAATTGGGCTTGGCAACATGGGTCAACAAACTTGCGCTGCGTCTCTGTAGTTTGCATGCTTAATCTAATCTTTCTTGCTTTTATAACGGGTGTTTTTTTTAGAGGTATAGAACTTTAAATTGCAATAAAACAACGATGGATTATTCGATTGACATGAATTTTATTGACATGAAAGATAATCTTGTGGCATTACATTTTAAATATGATTTCTGGCATATGACCGCACGCTGGCTCGGATGTAGTCCAATCTGGACGTCCAATTTGCAATGATTTTTCCAACATATTTGGCCGTATATCGGCATAACACGGCGATGTTGTCTTCCAAATGGTTTAGCGTTTGTGGCTTATCCGCATAGACAATGACTTACATAGCCCACAAAAAGTAGTCTAGCGTGTTAAATACAAGATCTTGGAGCAATTCACAGGTCAAAACGTGAAATTAGCGGTCACCAAACGTATCTTTCAATAAATCGATTGTGGCACGAGCTGTGTGACACGTTGCGCCGTCTTGTTGGAACCACAGCTCCTGACATTATGGTCGTTCAATTCAGGAATGAAAAAGTTAGTAATCATGGCTCTATACCGATCACCATTGACTGTAACGTTCTGGCCATCATCGTTTTTGAAGAAGTACGGACCAATGATTCCACCAGCCCATACAGCGCACCAAACAGTCAGTTTTTCTGGATGTAACGGTGTTTCGACATACACTTGAGGATTAGCTTCACTCCAAATGCGGCAGTTTTGTTTGTTGACGTAGCCATTCAACCAGAAGTGCGCTTCATCGCTAAATACGATAAAATGGACGTAGTGCGCGATACGTATTCCGCACAGAACCATTATTTTCAAAATAAAATTGCACTATTTGCAAGCGTTGTTCAGGCGTGAGTCTATTCATGACGAATTGCCAAACCAAACTGAGAATAAATCACTTGACAGCTGTTAAATCGGTCGCCATCTTGAACAGTAATGCCAACTTAAAGTTCTATACCTCTAAAAAAAACACCCGTTAGTTCCTTAGATTTTGACGTTCATACGGACGGACAGACGAACATGGGCAGAGCGACTCCGCTATTGATCGTGAGGAAGATATATACCTTACATGGTAGGAAACGCTTCCTTCTGCCTATTACATACTTTTCAAGGAATATAGAATACTCTGCGAGTAATAGTTATAACTATCTTCTTATGTTAACTCTAAACCTTAATTAATACATTATACATTAATACATTAATCCCATTATGTTCGATTAAATTACCTGAAAACAATCCACAATCGGAACAGAGGGAATTGTATATATCCTCGACAATGTCTCTTGACAAACACCAGTCAAGTTGTGTTTTCGAGCTATTTTTCCAAAAGAAATTATAGCTTGTGCTGATGCGTGCACTCCTAACATTGTACTTCCTTGATCCGATTGTTGTTCTAAGTGTTGTGTTATTATTTGATAGTGATGTTGTCGCCATGTAAATATGTCACTCCAATGCGACAAGTCATCAGAAATAATAGGTAAACGATTACGCCAAGTTTTTACGATGGCTTTCATGTCGTGAAGTGAATTATTGCGCGATTGAGCTAGTCCCTGGTGGATTTGACTTGCTTCATGAAGCTCCATAATTTGTTGTGAAGCTTGAAGATACGGCAAATGAATATGTGAAACTATGCTAGGCAATCGACGCCACTCACGAATGCATAAGCTGGATGCCATTTCTACATAGCGTTCGATATTGCCTATTTGTCTTTCTTCTTGGTGAAGAATACTCAAATACCCTTTGTAAAGGTTGATTTTAAAGCCGTAGTGTTTTAAATAGCATTGTTCTGTTTTAGCTAGCGCGGTTTTCATCAAATTCCAATCAGGTACACGCCATGAACTTTCAAGAATTAAAAACATATTTTTGTCCTTATTAGTTTGGGCATAGTCCAGTAAAATGTCCCATTGATTCAATTCTTTAGCACACCGCATCCAGTGATTTTCCCACAACAGTAATTCACAATTAACATATGTATTAACAACTCCATTACTTAAATCTTGTTTAAATTTGGTCATTGCTAGATCATAGGCACCTTGGGCTTCTTCAAAAAATCCCATTTGCTCATATGAAACAGCTATATTTGTTTCTGGATAGTGTGCAAATTTAAGCCATAGGCCAGCCCAAAGATCTTCCTCATGCATTGAAGAATACATTTTTGAGAGTGACTCGAATATATTATTAGATTGTTGTACATCTGAGTCAGACAAGTGAATTTCACCTCCATCAATATCCTTGAATTGCATTGATTGATTGACGACCATGTCTTCTAAAACAAGTATAGCTCTATGCCATAGGTTATGAGATTTGCCCAGGTAAGCTAATAAATTAGGTGGAATATATATGGGTGGCGCACATTTAGTTAAACTCTCTACAAAAGTATTTAATGTACTTGGATAACAGTCTTTTTGATTAACGTTAGTTCCTGATGATAAAAAAGGAACCAGTTCTTTTGTGATATTATACCTTTGATCTTCAGTGAATATACTCCAAATACGGGGAAACATAGATAGCCAAACGCTTTGCGCTAATTGTGTGTCAATATGACATAGCTGAGATGTGGCGACAAGCATCTGGTCGGTCCTAATATTTCGGTTTGCTTCTAAAAATTCAGCTTGCTTGTAAACTAGCTCAATCAGATTAACACGTCGATTTGGTAGTATTTGTTGGCAATCTTCTTTGCGATCAGCAGTGAACTCAAGTGTTAAATCAATATCAAACACGTCGTCCTTATCATCAACAGTTTGTATAATATCAAAAGATTCCGACTGAGATGATAAAAAGGATACAAACGAATTTTCCTGTGTATCTGATGGGTGTACTGGAATGACTGAAGTAATGCTGGGTATTTTGAATTCTTCATTTGAACATTGAATTTGCATCATTGTATTGGCTGTTAAAATAAGCAATTCAATGCATTGTTTTATCCAATAATGGGAACCAATTGTGTCCCAAGCTTGGGAACAAATTATGTATAACAATCGATCGTGAAGTCTACGCCGCATTGATGAGTCTAATATCTCAAAAAATTTTGAACGTACATTTGGATTTTGAAATCGTAACCCATTTAAAAATGCTCCCTCCAATTTGTTTGTTAACTCTGTTTGCTTAAGAATTTCATCTCTGTATATAAAATTTATGATTTCCAAGAATTGAATATTAAGTTCAATTTCATCAGTGAATTTCTTTTCAACGTTTTGCATTAACTTTACCAGCAAGGCCGACTTTTCGCGAATAGAAGGAACTTGGATCATAGCATTTGGTTCTTTCGTTTTAATCCATTCATCCAGCATTTTAATTATACATTTTATAATTTTTACATCCGAGCTCTTTTCTATTAGACTAACCAAAATTGTGCCTAAGAAAAGTTTTCTGATTTCCACACTCATTACAAAGATCCTATTTTTGATTAATTCCAAGGAGAGAACTAGGAGCTCTAAAGGTAAAGTATTTGAATCAGGAGATTGGCTTGTAACAGTATTACCGCCAATGGTGTTTATATGAAACTTTGTAAGACGATTCAGAACCCTTATAAACTGGACCAAAATTCGATCAATATAACATGCATTATTAGTAGTGCACGCTTTTAATATCATTAAGGTACCAAAAAGCGACGAAGCATTCGGTTGCAGAGTCTGTTCGTATAATGTTAGGTTCTCAGCTATCATTTTACTAACAGCGCTGTATAATAAATCGAGATCGTCATGTTTATGTTGCGTGTCAGGTGGAAAAATTCCCATTATTCGAGTTAAAAACATATGCATCAGCCGCACAATTCTTGTATTTTGATGAATTATACATAAGGACAGCCCTCGTTGAACCGGTCTTATAATTGACACCAACTGATCTGGATTCAGTATAGTAGTTAAAAATGTTAACACATCTATTCCAGTACATATGTTGTTCAAGTTGTGATGAGGAGTTTCCACTGTAGCAAGTACTTTATCAAGCCAATTAAGTTTAATATCAAATGGTTGAGGCCAGATCTCGGGACGCATCGCCATTTTTAAAAGCATGACGCACCTGAAAATAAAATTATTGGTTTTAATATTAAATTATAAAAAAACTTGTGTATTTAAATTCAATAAAATCAGATATTTTGACGTACTTTTTGGTTGCCTAGAGAATTTGTATGCTTGTCAGGGCTGTTATAAGTATATCAAATTATCTATATAATCTCAATTAGTTATAAACAAATTCAGTTCGAGTTTGACTTTCGCACTGACCAGACGTGTCAGTGTGTGTTTATTTGCGCGTTTTATCTAACCACCGTTACAAACCAAAGCCCTGTTACGAACCAAAAATTAAAACTTCACCGTTTTTGATAAAAAAAAACAAGAGAGAACGCTATAGTCGAGTTCCCCGACTATCTGATACCCGTTACTCAGCTAGTGGAAGTGCGAAGGCGAGTCTTCAACACTGACAGTTTTTGGCGGTTTGTGAGCGTTAGAGTGGGAGTGGCAAAACGTTTTTTGGCAAATGGATAGAAATTTACAGGACAAATACAAAAATGAAAAAATATCAAAACGTTTTTCAAAAGTGTGGGCGTTACAGTTTTGGGCGGTTTGTGGGCGTTAGAGTGGGCGTGGCAAAACGTTTTTTGGCATATGGATAGAAATTTACAAGAAAAATACATAAGTGAAAAAAGTATCAAAACGTTTTTCAAAAGTGTGGGCGTGGCAGTTTTGGGCGGTTTGTGGGCGTAAAAGGGGGCGTGGCGACATGAATCGACAAACTTGTGCTGCGTCTATGTCTCTGGAGTCTGTATGCTTAATCTGAACTTTCTAGCTTTTGTAGTTGCTGAGATCTCGACGGACAGACGGACGGACAGACGGACGGACAGACGGACGGACAGACGGACATGGCCAGATCGACTCGGCTACTGATCCTGATCAAGAATATATATACTTTATATGGCCGGAAACGCTTCCTACTGCCTGTTACATACTTTTCAACGAATCTAGTATACCCTTTTACTCTACGAGTAACGGGTATAACAAATTGACTTTACCTGTAATGGGGAAGTTATATTTGCTAAAAAAAGAACAGGAATCCTTTGGTAAAAACCAAAACTTGCCTCCAAGCATTTAAACTACTAAGACTTAAAATCATGGGAGAGCTCGCAATTGAAGTCTCTGAACACACAACGCTCAATACTACAGAAGGCGTATTTACTCAAATGATTTACGCGCCTCTACTGAAGAAGAAATCAAAAAGGAATTAAAAGCACAAAACATGTCCGAGGTCAAAAAAAAAAAAAAACAGTATGAAGTTCTAGTCGATACTGGATTAGTCATTATACCCGTTACTCGTAGAGTAAAAGGGTATACTAGATTCGTTGAAAAGTATGCAACAGGCAGAAGGAAGCGTTCCCGATATATATATTCTTGATCAGGATCAAGAGCCGAGTCGATCTGGCCAAAGACATTATAATAACAAGATGCGTAACGACCATACATTGGTTTTGCACTATGCAGCCTTTTTTTTGGTGACGACCAAAATTGCTCTCTTTTCGCTCGCCTAAAATTGAGAGCCTAAAAATCTAAAAATTGAACTTACATACTTGTGAGTAAAAACAATAAAGGAGATGGTGTGTATGTGTGCGTGCTTGTGCTAGTTAGCACAAGAAGACGATTTTCAATTTGTATCTAAGAAACGAATTTGATTAATGTTTTGGTCAGTTTCGATATGATCTAATAAAATGTTATTTATGAATTGATGCCGAAAGAATTTTTTTGTATTGAAATATCATTTGTTAAAATTGCCGCTCGAATTAGCTAACGTTTAAATATTTAGGTTGATAATTAATAACATGTAATAATCGGTACCCAGGGAACACCACTGGGAGGGCGTTACAAATGTAATTATATGTATATTATCACTAATTATCGCAATTACTATTGGCGCTTATACTTCCGTATTTTACTAATGCAACAAAAATACATCAATTGAATATGTTTTCGGTTATATAGCGAAAATTTAAAAAAAAACTAGGAGCTTCTGCGTATAAGCTTTAAGCAAACGGATTCAGAGGAATTAAAAACTAAAACAAAAAAGTTGGCGCCCTTTTTTTCCCACCCAAAATATATTCGTAATAAATATTTCATTTCAGTAAGAAATTAATATTTATAAAATAAATAAAAATATGGAAACTATTTATTGCAAAATTGATTTCTTGAAGCACGAAGTGCGGACATAATCACCGAAGAATCATTGTCTTCTTATAATTCTCACACGTCGCACGCTAAATACTCTAATGACAATTATTCCAATATAAAGTCATATTTAAAAATTATTATGTATTATTGTGCACACAGATTGCGCTATTATTATTTCTATGTTGAATATGAATAATTGTTATGTTAAGGCCATGAAAAACTAGAGTTTTTACGAGGTGGCAGTTTATAAAAAATAATATAGATTTGAAGTCTAAACACCTCTAAAATGAAGGGCACATTTTTACAATACATGTGCATACGTGTGCACAGCTGTCGCTGTAAGCGTACAAGAGAGCTGCTGGGTATAGAGCTCTTCGCTCTCTGGCTTCTGAACAAACTTTCTAGAGAGCCTGGAGCCAGCTCTAGAGCCAGCACAAAAAAATCGTGTGCAAAAAAGTCGTATGGCGTTACGCATCTTGTTATTCTAATGTCTTTGATCTGGCCATGTCCGTCTGTACGTCCGTCTGTACGTCCGTCAGTCGGTCCGTCCGTATGAACGTCGAGATCTCAGGAACTGTAAAAGCTAGAAAGTTGAGAATAAGCTTACAGACTCCAGAGACATAGACGCAGCACAAGTTTGTCGATGGATGTTGCCACGTCCACTCTAACGCTCACAAACCGCCCAAAACTGCCACGCTCACACTTTTGAAAAATGTTTTGATATTTTTTCATTTTTATATTAGTATTGTCAATTTCTATTGATCTGCAGAGAAATTATTTGCCACGCCCACGCTAACGCCCACAAACCGCCCAAAGCTGCCACGCCAACACTTTTGAAAAATGTTTGGAAATTTTTTCACATTTTTGTTCGTCTTGTAAATTTAACTACGCGCCCACTCTAACGCCCACAAACCGCCAAAAACGGTCAGTGTTGTAATTTCTCTTCGCACTA